>NC_060161.1:38165991-38200644 GCF_021292245.1 Micropterus dolomieu
ACACAGATAATATTTTCTGTGCTACCAAAATATTTGGGGGTTTGGGGGCCTGCAGATTAACCCAATATGGAGTCTAGGGGGAATAAATTACATGCAGGGCTCCTTTTAACTTCTCCCTAACCCCTGTAACCACACTGATTTATGATAATTTGCAATAATTAGATTTTGACACAGGAGCCATGTTAAGGGCCCTGCCATTCATTTCATGTTATGTGTTTTACATTTACAATAAATCAAATTACCACAAACTAATTCACAGCCTTTGGAGCCGTTACACATGTAGCTTTTTAAATCAGGGACATCTAACTTTTTTGAAAACAAATTATGGGTAATTATTTTTAATAGTAGTAACGAAGGTAGCAAGAATAGTTAGAATAGTGACAGCAAACGTTTTACAGCAGCAGAAGCAATACTAGTAGTAGCAGTATTTGCCATAGTAAAAACTGCATTATTAGTACCAGCAGCAGTAGTTGTGGCAGTTTAGTAGAATAGTAGTAGTAGCAGCAGCAGCAGTGGTAGTACAAGTAGTATAACAATGGCAGATTCAACAACAGCATTATTACTTCTAGTAGTAGTTTCAGCATCAAATGTAGTAGCAGCATTAACAGTAGTGTTGGAATCAGCAGCAATATTAGCAGTATAATTATTATCAGTACTGGTAGCAGAAGTTGTTAGTAGTTGTAGTAAGACTAGTAATAGTAGCGATAGTTATTGTGGTAGTACCAGTAGGAAAAGCAAAAGCGGTAGTATAACTACACCTAGTATCTTTGAACCATTACTTGACCTGCCTCATTTGTAATATCTGTTTATATTCACCTGTACTGACAAGGTAACGATATTGGAGGCTAGCGGCCGTGTTGGAGGACGGGTGGAGACCTACAGGAATGAAGAAGAGGGCTGGTATGCTGAACTGGGAGCCATGAGGATCCCAAGTTTTCACAAGTGAGTTAATGTATTTTTTTTAAATTGAGCATTTAAATATATAAATACGTTCAACCTTTCCCCATCTCAGACCAACATGACTGTGTAAAAGAGAAACTTTTGAAGCTACATTGAAAAGTGTACAAATTGGCATTCCAGCTTTTTATGAGGTTGATTTGCAAAGATACCATCCAAACATGGATACTAGCAATTTATTTTTACATTAAAGGTAAGCTGAAAATGGAGCTTGATAGAATCCAGAAGAGGTCGTCGCTGTTGTGTTTGTTACTTAACTAAAAGATCACAAAGGGATGTAGAAATGTAGCCGCTAAGCAGCAGAAGAATCTTTTTCATTTACTGTCTTGGCTCAAACACAGTACAAAACACTTGCAGTCACCAGCTGACTCTGCCACCATCACCTCTGTCAACAGGATCGTCCTCACGGTTGCTAAAGATCTGGGGGTCAATCTTACTGACTTCATCATGGATAACGATAACACCTTTTATCTGGTTAACGGGTTGCTGGAGAAAACATCCACAGTGAAAAAAAACCCTGATGTCCTGAAATACAATGTGAGCCCAAGTGAGAAAGGGAAGTCAGCTGAAGAGCTGCTACAGCAAGCATTGCAGAAGGTATGTAATAATCACGGTGAGTGATGAATAATTATGAACAGCATACTTGCTAAACTTCAAGACATAATTGCCTAAACTGGGAGATGAAACTTAACCACTGTTCCCTTCAGAAAACCTGTCATCCCAGAGACGGTTTTGTTGCATTCTAGTGAGTCATTTTCTTGTTAAAAAGCAAGAGCGCAGGTTTAGCTTCAACATCTGAGGGGTCACACATTAAGTGGGGGGTCTGGGCCTCCTCCTCCTGAAAATGTTGATCCTTAAACACTGTGATGGCAATTTGAGTTTTCAAATAAACAGCTCAGGCAAACACGTGAGTAAGGAGAGCTTCAGCATCAAGCATATCTTCCCACAGAGACACGTTGTCCCTGAGTCCAGGATTACATGCAATATGTTTGGAGATGATAATTATGGAATTCGCATTACAACACTTAATTTCCTGCATTCTGGTAAATTTTCTGCATCAATTTAAAGTGGAAATGTTTTTATTTATATAAGGGGGAAAAGATTCAGGATGCAGGTGACAATTTAAAATCTAAACTATAACAGTTAGGCTCTCAGTCATTCTGTGTTGCTTTCAGGTCAGTATCTCCTGATACCAGAAACAGAGGGGACAGAGTAGTCAGTATAGAAAATGAACCTATGGGCCACTGCCTGCCTTTACTTTATGGGCTGGTCGTTGGCCCCAAGGTGCAACAGCCCTGTTTCTTGCTAGTTTCTCCAACGTTGCCAGCTTTAACTGTTGCCACCACTAAGGTTGATACAGAAGGTTTTTATAGTAACAATAGTTCTCTACCATATTTCATTGCAGGTAATTCAATACTTCACTCTGGACCAAAATGTTGGATTTAACATGCATCAGTTCTCTGAAGTCTTCCTATTCTTTATTGTAGGTGAATAAGTATGTGGAGATTTATGGCTGCGAGGAAGCACTGAGAAAATACGACCATTATTCTGTGAAGGTAAAACACGGCATGATCTCATTGAGTGTGTAAATAAGAAAACTGTGTGTTGAGAATGACTTGGCTTTCTTTTAGTGCAAGTGCCCTTTCCAAATGTTTGCCATACAGTCAACTAATAGTTAACTTGAATAAGAAAACACCTTTGGTTGAGCTTAACGTTCTATTTGAAAAACAGGTTGGCTACATGTTAATATTTGACTATGGTGGTCACATGCGATGACCTGAAAAAGTAACCGAATCAATACTTAAAAATTAAAAAAACTTTGAACATTTTCACAACATTTTTGAAAACGGAGATAGTAGAATAATCTCTCTGTATGTTTTGTATTGTTTTGATAATGGTACTTGGTGCTGTTTCAGTAGTAGCCTAGTGTAAACGCTCATGATAGAGGAAACTAGAATTAAGATGCGTCTCTCCTGTCAGTGAGAAAGCAGTTAAACTATGTGTGCGCTGTTAACTTTGTCTGTAATAAAGCTGTGCTCAGAGTCAGTTTAGGTGGAGTTGGTTTGCATCCCTTCAGGCTAATCACTTACAGAAAAGGCAGTAGCAATAATAACAAGGCCTATAGGATATCCGAACAAAATTCCCCATCACTAGTGCCCACCCATTGAAAATAAATGCCCCCCTGCTGAGCTCAGTCTGACGCCGGCCCCAACACCCCCATATCAAAAAAATGGTATCATTCTCGTTTCATAACGCGTTTGACTCCCATCGTTTCGATGGTGAGATTGGCAGTCAAATCGGGGTCAGCCCTGCTGTATTCATAACTTATTTGATCAGCTCCCAGTCTGTCAGGTTTCCTCACTACAGTGGGCTTTGGAGCTCCTGGAGCAGAGAGGCTGACATACAGCACGACCTGTTAATATCATTAAGTAGCCTACAGCTTAGGTTACATTCATCTGAAAATATAAAGACAATGAAAAACTTTGCTAATTTATGACAATCACACAGGGATAAGAATCATAGTCAGATAGCTAACGTCGTTTCACCTACTTATTGAACGGGCAAGGCATTTCCTCTTCCATGTACATTTAGTCATTTGGTGGTCAGTTTTATAAAACTTAAAAGAAAGTTTTCATGACAGAGATTTAATCCCCAGACCTGCTGCATGAAGACCAATGACACTGCCACTGAGTGGGAGTCAAACCCAGGTCTCCCACATCAAAGGCATGATGCGTATCCACTGTCGTATGGACACCTTGAAAAGATACACATAGCCTCACATTAAAGGTTTAGTGTGTAAGTTTTAGTGACATCTAGTGGTGAGGGTTGCGAATTTCACCAAATGGCTTACTTCGCAATAAGGTCCGGCTGCGGACTGTAGCACCGCTCACGCCACGCCCCTCGCTCACAACACGCCCCTCGCTCACAACACGCCCCTCGCTCACAACACGCCCCTCGCTCACAACACGCCCCTCGCCCCCGCTACAGTCCGCAGCCGGACCCTTGTCTTACTTCTTTCTCTCTGTGATTATGCCCATCTTCTAGCTGTTGCTATCAAACAAACAGTTTTTCATGTTTGGACTAACTTGTCCAGCAGAAGACAGGCAACGTCTGCGCCACTTTGAAAACATTTATCCCGCATCAGCACTTTTCATTCTGGGAAAATCCACACCACTGAAAACATAGTTATGGATATTATTTTGCATTTCTGCCAATACATCCTTAAAAATATTACACACTGGACCTTTACGACTCTACAGAAAGTGGTCACACTGAAGGTTCTCTCTTGTCAACTATGTTACTTTGTGGATTTCACCCCAGAATATATGTATTACAGCAACACTGATAAATGAAGGCACACAGGCTCGTCTTACTTGGAGGAGGGAGGGTCAGAGACGTTGTTCCATTCACAAACCAACACTTCTTTATATTTAACATTTCTTTTTGAAATGTCTTTTCACAACATGTATACCATTTAAAACCATTTAGACAGAATTAACACAATATTTACACCAACTGACAAACACAAACTGAGCTAACCAGCGTGTAACACTCAGGCGAACATTACTCTCAGACAGTGGTTGACCTTATTTTAAGAGGCTCACTCTGAAGGTAGTTCAGAGGCGGGACCTTATCTTTTACAGGGGAGCACACACACAAAGCTCTTGGTCCTTAACTAGCACGAGAATACCTTGGCGAGTTAGTTCCTCACACCTGATCACACTTTCATACAATGCTACATTAAAAGAGTCTTTTACAAAGGACGTCAGTTATTAGAGTTTTTCTAGTGTGTAAAAGAGGCAAGGCAGCTTTTCCTCCACTGGGCAGGCAAGAGACTGGACCATCACTTCAGGGAGGATTTGTGCCCCGTGATTAGCGACAAAGGGACACACCCAACACTCAGGAAGGAAGGTCCAGTCCTGAAGGAAGCCTACACTGGCAAGCAACCGCTCGTCCACACGGGGAGGGAAAAGTCCCCACACTGGCGGGGAGAGGTGGCGACGCCACCATTTATACTGTCCTTCCACTGAGCCCACCCACTCCTGTCAAATAACACATTATCGTTTTATAATAATAGTTTTTATTTATAGAACACTTCTGAAAATCCATGTTACAAAGTGCTTCACATTACACATTTCAAAAACCATCAGATAAAAAAAACACGAATTCAAAGTTAGAAGGTAAATTAAAGTCAAATGTAATCAGGAAAGGTTTATTGATAAAAGTATGTTTTAAGAATGGACTTAAAGGAGTTCAATGAGTCTGCCGACCTTTGATTCATTTTAAGCCCTCTTTCTGACTGCATGACTTTGTTTAACAGGAGTATCTGAAAGAAGAAGGAGGTCTGAGTCCAGAAGCTGTGAGGATGATTGGAGACCTGCTTAACGAACAGAGCCTTATGCACACAGCGCTGACTGAGATGATCTATGACCAGTCAGATATCAATGACAACGTGAGGTGAGGCCCTACATCCTATATTGTCTATTCAAAAGGCACATTGTTTGCACAGTGTATATATATCAGAGATGGAAAGAGTGCTAAAATATTGTACTTAAGTAAAATTACTGTTATACTGATTAACTTTTACTTAAGTACAAGTAAAGTTACTAAAATCTACTTAAGTAAAAGTAAAATGTAGCTCATTAAAATTTACTCAGAGTAAAAGTTGCACTGCACTGTATATGAAGTCATATCCCTCTTTAGGCAACATTAAAACAGGTGGTACTTTGAATGTGCCTTCATACACATTAGCATAAATTTTGCCTAAGCATTATTAACTAGTAACCAGCAGGTGCCAACTGACATTAACGATGTCATGCACCAATGTGTTTTTGGCTAATTTGAGCAAAGACTCTTACCAAACTATGAAAACATCTTTTACCAAGCAGAGTGCGAACTACGGGGGCGCTTGGCTCCTCTTTATAACCCATCACATGCTACTTTTGCCATTCGTTTCAAAATCTTCCATATCATCATGGATCCTGTGTAAAATGAGGAGTGTCAGACTTCATCCAGCCAGAGGGAACGATCACTGACGCGATCTCCTCTCCCTGGCTCTGTCCACTCCCTCTCGCTGCAGACGGTCAGTGATCGCTCCCTCTGGCTGGATGAGTCCCGATGCTCGTGTTTTGCACATGATCCATGTGCTACTCAGAGCTGGCCATGACAGTGTTGGAGTCCTAGGCGAGATTTGAAATTTTGAGCATTAAAGACATAATTTCCTGCATTCTGTTGAATATTTCTGCACCAATTTATGGTACATCTCCATCTATATAAAGCGAAAAACAATATTCAGGCGGTATGTGACGATTCAAAATAATACATTTAATAGAATATTAACAGTAAGGCTTTCAGGCATTCTGTATGCTTTTGCTTTTAAATATGTTTTCTCCTGTAGATCAATTTTTCTAATTTAATAAAATCCCTGCTGAGTCGGCACACGTGCTTGGCCTTCCCTTCTCTTTTGAGTCTCCGTTTGGGGAAATAACCTCTTTTTAATGGGCCTACGTGGGACCTTTTCACCTCACTGATAAATTAATTCATTTTAATTCAGTTATAAACTCCTGGACTTTAACAGCTCTTGTGTTTCAGCAGGTTTTCTGCTCATAATCAAAACTTTCTGCACATTCAGAATATCTCCCTGACACAAATATTCTAGCTGGCCTCTACTCTGCTGTGCATTACGTTATTGATCTGCTGCTATACAGCCTATCCCCTTCAGACCGTTAGACTGACACAGTTTGGGACAGCATGCTGCATGTGAAACCGAAACCAACCAAAAACACTACTGATGAGGCAGAAATCTAACCACAACCACACGTTAACTTAGGCAGCTCTGATAAAGTGTAACTCACAGTCCAAAATAAAGCAAGGCTGCGCTTCAGTTTTAAGATGTTTGTATTGCAAAACTGTAGCCGACCAGTTACGTTACTGTCTGGACTCACAGCGCGAGGTGCACATGATTAAAATCGCCGGTGTGTCAGCTGGGCGGAGTTGATTCGCCCCGAGTCGAAAATCTCACAGTATGTAGCCCCCTGACATTTTTCAGATAGGAAGCGATTTGCGCTGCACCGGGGTCCAGCACCGTGGGTCGGCCCTGGTGCTTCTGCAGCTGGGGACTCTCTGCGGCAAGCTGAGTCAGTCAGTCCTGTCTTTGAGCCGCTTGCAAATGTGATTTTTTTTTTCTTCAGTAACGGCTGTGATAATACTTCAAAGAAAACATACTTAAGTATAAGTAAAATTAAAGATTATAAAAACGACTTAAAAAAGTACAAGTACACAAAAAAGCTACTCAATTAAAGTACCACGAGTAAATTACTTCCCACCTCTGATTATTTATTTATTTATTTATATATATATATATATATATATATATTAGGGGTGTGCATCTTCGCATTCGATTACTACAGGCTACTGTATGAATGAGCACTTTAGAGATAATGATAGTAATTATATACATAAGCCTTTATATGGCTGGTCTGGTAGTATACTCAGGAAAGATTGTGAAAATGGAAGGATTTAGGCAGAGTAGTGGTGATTGCATATTGACAACATATTTCTGTAGTTTTTACATGGTTGTGGGCCCAGGGGGGGTTATATAATGATGATATACAGTAATCAAGAGGTGAATTTGTGCATTATACTTTATCAAATAAAGCAAACCAGGCAGCCTTCCGTGTTTGAGAATGGCGCTGTTTTTTAATCGCCCACTAGAGGACTGCAGCGCCGCAATAACCAGCCCAGTTCAAATGAAGGAAATGACACAAAAAAGATTAATTCATTTTAATGAACGAGATTTGAATGAACTAGTCATTGTGTTCACCGCATAAATGGTCCGGAGCTGCATTTCCGAGTTCCGCCTTTTTTCGTTTCATGAACATTATGTTATCAATTAACCTCTAGAGAATCGATTATTGACATTTGTGAAGCGATTCATAATCGTCCAAGTCCGCATCGCAATGCATCTAAAAATAAATTATTTTCCACACACCACACCCAAATTAATTAATTAATTAACATACATATATATATAAAGTGATGCAAGATGAAAAAAGTGCCTTAGTAACCTAGGCTGAATATTTTAATTGAGATTGTTGCCACACTTTAGTATAAAAGTCAGACGGTAGTAAATTACGTTACTGTACTGAATGGGTCTGGAAATGTATTGACACGATAATCCCACTATAAGGTGAATTATGAACAGTATGACAGTAGTGGGATGAAAAATGTTAGACAGGAGATAAAGCACATAAAATGTATTTTTTTTTTCTAAAGAACCTACTTTCTGGAATTATCCTAGAAGATAATCTTTTGTATTCATCATTTCATCATCACTGTAGTTAACAACTATTTATTTCAGCATAGGTAAAAACCCATGCCGTCTGATCAGCAGTCTTGACCTGTGAGGTGGATGTATTATCTCAGCAAAGGAAAAGTGCTCACTGACACAGATTTTGACAGATTTGTGAACAATATTTGAGAGAAATATGCCTTTTGTGTACATAGAGAAAGTCTTAGATCTTTGAGTTCAGCTCATGATGAATGGGGGCAAAAACAATAGTGTTGCGTTTATAATTTTATTCAGTGTATAAAATTATATATATTTTTAAACAGTTTTGAAATCATATAATACATACAAACAAGGCAACTATGTAGTTACATTTGTGCTCAATTCAATGACACTAAAAATGTGTGTTTTTGTTTTTAAGCTACTATGAAGTGACTGGTGGATCAGACCTTCTCCCTCAAGCTTTTCTCAAAGTCCTTAATGTCCGCATCCTCCTCAACTCCCCAGTTAAGAGCATCAGCCAGTTAGATAATGGAGTAAATGTATCGTACCAGACCTCAGACCCTAGCCAAAAGCCCTCTCTTACTCACCTTCCAGCTGACATTGTCCTGGTAACAACCACAGCGAAAGCAGCCCTCTTTATGGACTTCAGTCCACCTCTATCCATCCAAAAGATGGAGGCCCTAAGGGGGGTCCACTATGACAGCTCTACTAAAATCATCCTCACCTTCAGCGAGAAATTCTGGGAGAAGAACGGCCTCGGAGGAAAGAGCATCACTGACGGTCCCTCTCGTTTCATCTACTACCCAAGCCACAGTTTCCCAAAAAATAAGAGCATCGGCGTCCTCCTGGCTTCCTACACCTGGGCTGATGACTCCCTCCTCTTCCAAGGTGCGAGCGATGAAGCCCTGAAAGAGCTGGCTCTGAGAGATTTGTCAAAGATCCACGGCGACCATGTTAGGTCTCTTTGCACAGGGGTGGTGGTAAAGAAGTGGACCTTGGATCCTTACAGTTTGGGGGCCTTCGCTCTCTTCACGCCCTACCAACATTTAGAGTACGCTGAGGAGCTCTTCAGAAGTGAAGGCCGGGTGCACTTTGCTGGTGAACACACAGCCTTCCCTCACGCTTGGATTGAGACGTCTATGAAATCTGCAATCAGGGCTGCTATCAACATTAACAATGTGGCGCTCAAAGACTCAGCTAAATTTCCAAGAGGAGATGAGCTCTAGGGTCTGAAGAATTGATTTAGTATTATGGTATAAAATAAAAAGAATACCAAAAGCTGTAATATCTCTAGCTAATGCCTATTATGTTAAATACCACTTTAATTGACTTAAATGTACACAAAGAAAAATAAAATATTTCTAAAGTAGAAAAAAATGATTCCAATACTGCACATTGACAATACGCTTTTTCCCCCCTTTGCCCAACCATGAGCTATTTCGGGGCAGGGTTGCGGGATACTGGAGCCTATCCCAGTGCACATTGCCAGATTGTCACTATATAAGAGGACTGACAACCATTTATGTTAATATTCAGACCTACAGACAATTTACAGTCAGCGTTTAACCTAACCTGTACGTCTTTAAGTGTAATTTATACTTCTGCGTTGAATCGACGACGTAGCCTCTGCGTCGCCCCCTACCCTACGCCCTCACCTATGCCGTAGCCTGACGTGCACCTCCTCAAAAATGTAACTACACACCGAGGCAACGCAGACCGTAAGCACTGTGATTGGAAATTACTCGTTTCGCTATTAGAATGTGATCCATTCAGTTGATAACATTTGAAAAGGCTATAACAGCCACATGTTTACAATTTTACCCCCATTCACATTAGCGGGGGGCTAAACTGGAAGTTAGACTGCTCGGCAGGCTAAAGTCAACACAGTGGACGCTATATGTTACAGCCGACTAGCGTTTGGCAGTTCAAATGCAGAATGACGGTGACACCAACGCACAAATATAAATGCATGGCTATGCAGGTGTATAAATCAAGCTTTAGACTGTGGGAGGGAGAACACCAGAGCAAGAAAGGACCCAACCAGACAATGGATTTGAAGTGACAGTTCATTCATTTTTATTTCTTTTCTTGCCTTGGTTTTCCACCCCAACATTTCTGTATTATACATAATAATTCAATGGTTGTGGCTGTGATCTTTGACTCTACCTAACATCACAGAAATAAAACTACAACCATGACTAATGGCTGCAAAGTGTTATGTTGGTGAGTTGAGTTCTTGTGAATAGCAAGAGACAGTCTAATGATAAACAGTTTAGATTATACACCAAAATTGTCTGGAATATGGTGTCTTGGGTTGCTGGGTCTTTCTAGAAGGGTGTGGTTTTTGTGTGTTTTTATGGGTGGTGTGTGTTTGTTTTACTGTAACAAATGAATCTTGTTATCTATAATATTTGTATTGCAGTTTTGGATCAAACTACTTTTAAACCCATGTTTGATGACAGCAGTAATGTAAGTTTTTTTCCTGAATGGATGATATTAAAGGATTAAAAGTCTTTCAGTTGAATATTAGGAGTCTTGTCCCATCATTAATCTCTGAAATGTGGTTTAGCAGTAACATCTCAGATAATTAAATAAATCTCACAAAGACAAAGTGGGATTTTTGTCCAGCACTGAAAACTGTCAGGAATTGTGGGCTTTGTCTTCAGTGTTGCCATTGCGACCCCCCTTTCACAAGAACAGTATCTCACAAAAGTGAGCATACCTTGATTCAGTGGGAGCCCAACACTGACACCATCACCAAGAAGGCCCAGCAGATGATGTACTTCCTGCGCCAGCTCAGGAAGCTCAACCTGCCTAAGGAGCTGCTGATCCAGTTCTACACAGCCATCATCCAATCTGTCCTCTGCACCTCCATCACTGTCTGGTTTGGATCTGCCACCAAAAAGGACAGGAGCAGACTACAACGGACAGTCAGGACTGCAGAAAAGATCATCAGTGCCAACCTGCCCTCCATTCAGGACTTATACATTTCCAGAGTCAGGAAACAGGCAGGGAACATCACTGCAGATCCATCTCACCCTGGACACAACCTGTTCCAGCTCCTCCCCTGTGGTAGGCGCTACAGAGCACTGTACGCCAAAAACAACAGACTTAGGAAAAGTTTCTTCCCACAAGCCATCACTCTGATGAACAGCTGATTTCTGACTCACAGTGTCAGGAACAACTCCTGAGTAATAACCCAGTAACTCTGCCTCTAATCAGCCACCTGTTTACTGGTTTCCAATTACCATTTATTCACCATTCTCTGTTTCAGTGCTGTTCATACCGTAATATTGTCGATTGTATATACTGTATACCAAATCCACTTACCTCAGGTCATACATAGGTCTTATTTATTTTTTCCATCACACTGTGTACATGTATGCATGTATGTGTACCTGAATATCATATCCATGTACGCAATAATGATAATAATAGTTTACTCTTACATCCTTTGCACTTTGATCACTGCACTATTTGTCAATATGTCTATATTGTTTTGTGTTGTCTATACTGTAGTTTGTGTTTATTATTGTGTTATGGTATTATTGTATAAGTAAGCACATCGTGAGCAATGTAAAATCCTCGTATGTGTACACATACCTGGCAATAAAGCGGATTCTGATTAATTATCTCACGCAGGGAAAAACAAATGTATAACTGATAACATCGACTGGTGGAGCGAATTAACTCCAACCAGCCGATGCAGGTTCCTACAGTTGTGACCGAGTGGTAACCAGCTGGAAGACTTTGCTCTGGTTGGGACCGTGAGCTGCACTTGATCGAGGTGCTGAAGTTAAACGTATCGATTTGTGGAAAGATTTCTGCCAGACCAACATGAAGTCCCAAACTGGTTCGGTCAGTTGGTCTGAAAGCTACCAGCAGAGTTAAGTGCAAGTAGACTTAAAATATTATGAATTCTCATTAAATGATGAAGTTATACTTCTGGACATGTCAGAGAAGACAGATATGTGGTAGAGATTCCAAATGTGCAGAAACGTTTGAACATGAGCAGGAAACCTGCTGAAACACAGGAGCTATTAAAGTTCACGTTTTTCTAACTGAATTAAAATTAATTATTTGAGGTGAAAAGGAGCCATGTGCACATTTAAAGAGCTAACTTCCCCAAACAAAGACACAAAGCGGCATGACTCAGCAAGGATGATATTACATGCGCTAAGTGTCTCGTCACACCCCTAGTCATCACATGACACTACTCCATCATAGTCACATGATAACAAGTGGTTGGATTCGGGGCAATGGGAGGAGCTCTAAAACTCAATTAAATTCAATTCAATTTTATTTATATAGCTCCAAATCACAACAACAGTTATTTCACAGCGCTTTTCATAAAGAAAACAAAATGTTCAGCACGATGCAGTGTGAACACTTTTGTGTCTCCTAAGAGAACGAATGTAAGTGAAAGTTTTTCCACATTGGTCACAGCTGTGCGGGTTCTCTCCAGTGTGAACATGATAGTGCACTTTAGTCTATCTGATGTTGTAAAAGCTTTCCCACAATTTTCACACCAGTACGGTTTATTTCCAGTATGATAGTGTCTGTGGACATTTAGATAATCTGCTGTACTATAAGCTTTCCCACATTGGTCACAGCTGTATGGTTTCTCTCCAGTGTGAACACGTCTGTGCATCTTAAAGTGACCTGATGTAGGATAGGTTTTCCCACAGAAGTCACATCTGTATGGTCGCTCTCCAGTGTGCACTCTTTGATGAACCTTTAAATTTCCATCTTTTGTGAAGGATTTGTCACAGTGCTGACAGCGGTGAAGTCCATCTCTTCCTCTCCTTTTCTATATCAACAGACACATACAGAGATGAGACTGTAAGTGAGATGTCATGGTGGAGCGAGCTATCTAGAACCATAAATTACATTTAGAGCATGTCTGTGGAACATAACCCAAAATGTTCAAGTTTGACTAATGCATTTCCACCTGTGACAACCAACTGCAGGGGTGTGTCCACAGAGGGGCCTGGGGTGGCACAGATCTACATAGTCTGACTGATCACAGATTGACATTTCTAAAATATTGAGCCACATCACATTATGGAGTTGCATTATGGGAAATGTAAGGTCCCAGGGTTGGGTGGTATATCGGTATAATGAGGAAAATCGATATACAGGCATGTGATTGGCAAAGGGCAAAAGCAGGAAAATATACTGAGACCCCCCCACACACACCCTGATCAAACTGGCAGCGACTCTATTATAACATATCGATGGTAAAGCAGGACCCATGACAATAAGTTATTTGGTGGATGTGTTGCAGTGGGAATCAAAGAGTGTCTAATCCACTGCTCCATTGCCACCTCTCTATAATAATCATTATTTTGTATTTATTTTTACCAAACTTCAACAGCTAAATGTGCAACATGAAATAATTGTGTCTATAACTAAATAATATAACTACTAACTTTCAAATTAGTTCAGCAGAAGTTAATAGATATTTTTAATGAATAAGAGACAGTAGCAAAGGTGCCTGTTGAAGACCTGGTGGCCCCCTGAAACTTGAAATACTCCCAACAATCCTGTGTTATCTCCTTTGTAGGGTTTTCTTTCCCACTTCCTTTCAATCTGACACAATATGCTAGCACTAGTCTCTCTCTTCTTAACTTCAGTGGTGTCTCTCCAGCTTCTATGAGTAATGTTTTAATTGGAGTTGACTTAATGGCTCCAACCGTCATAGTTCAACGTAGTGGTGGGAAGCCCTGTAGCGTTGGTTATTGACAGTGAAAGGTAGGTAGGCCTATATGATATACAGAAAAGACCTCCCCAAACAGACCAAAAATATATTCCAATTGCAAACAGTGGCAGCTATAGTGAACACTCTATGAAACAATGAAATACGGTCTCACGATTAGTGCAAAATGGACAATCATGGCTAACATCAGAGTTAATGACAGAGACAAAAGCATTCACAGCCACAATACCACAATGTAAAATCCTCAGCGGCTCGTTTGATAAATGGTGGTTTGTACAGCGCTCTCCACTCAGGTCCAACACTGTCACTAAGACCTAAGTGAGCTCTCCATGAAGTGTCAGCTCTGCCATTTAATTTGTCCCTCTGCAAAATCTTAACAAAACTTTTATACATCCCTTTTCTGTTCACATCTTGAAAAGAAAACTCAGAGGAGATCTCACTTTTGATAAACGGTTGTGTGCAGTTCTTTAATCTGGGGAAATGTTCACTGAAGGGAAAACATCATTCTCATCAGGTTCAACAGAGCAGTCACAATACTGGTGCAACAAAGTCCGCTCACTACCCGTGAGAGCTTCTCTCCATTTACTAAGCAACAGAGTGGTAACACAAGTTGGATCCATCTCTAGACGGGAGGCAAGAGGAGCTGTATCGTCCAAGCCCATTCCTGTAAGCTGAAATACATGTCCCAGAGCCACCACATTAGAGAGACAGAACCGCCTGAGTTGCCCCACCTGACAGACTGCCCTGAACCGTGACCCATAAATGACTTCTGAATTCTGTGTGGTCCCTGAAGCAGCCAGTATAGTGAGCTGTGGTGCCCCAGCCTCTTCTTTATCAGCAAGCTCCACACCTTAAACAGTCCGCAATAGAAGACAGGAAGTTCTTTGATGTTATGCTGCCTTAAGTCCATCAGAAACAAAGATTTGTTCAGTCCAAGTCCTCCTGACTGACTCAAGATAGTGCAAGCCAACGGCCTCCACACTAAATCAGTATGACCACACAGAAACCTCTGTAAGAACTGGAAACGGAAAGCAGCCCCTCCCTGCTGCTGAGGTGGATCAGGCCCTGTCCTCCATTGTCCTTTGGCAAGTACAGCAAACTCTGAGGCCCCCAGTGCAGTTTGTCCCAGAAAAAGTCAACAAGAAGGGCCTGGATCTTTGACAGCAGGTCAGGCGGGGGGGTCAACACAAGACAGGCGATGCCATAAAGTGGACGAGACCAAATTATTAGTAATAAGAACTCTGCCTCTGTAGGACATCTTCATCAAAATCCACTTCCACCTTGTTAAACAACCTTTCACCTTATCTAGAACATTCTTCCAGTTTTTCAGACCAAAGGACTGATCACCCAGAAAAAACCCTAAATATTTAAACACTCCCCTCTTCCAGATTAACCCCCCAGGCAGGCTTAGCCGTTTCTACAGTACACCTCCAACACAGAGAGCTTCACTTTTGTCCCAGTTAACTTTGGCTGAGGATAAAGAGACAAACTGAACTACATCCCTTACCAACATGTCAATATCCTTCTGAGTATCCATTAGGATGACCAGATCATCTGCATAGGCTGACACTTTTAAAGGTGCATTACAACCTGGAATGGTCAATCCCTGAAGATCACATCTAAGTTTATGCAACAAAGGCTCAAATGCTAAAGAATACAACATGCCAGAGAGGGCACAACCCTGTCTAATTCCCCTTTGGATTTGAAAAGGAGCACTTGAACCAACATTAATTTTCAACACACTCTGAATGTCACGGTACAAAACCTTAACTTTATAAATAAAACCAGGACCAAAACCAAAAGCACTCAAAGTGAGCCATAAATAGTCGTGCTCAACACGATCAAAGGCTTTTTCTTGATCAACAGATATGATTCCAGCTTTGAGGCCAAACAGCTTACAGATCTCTAAAGCCAACACCTTAGAGAGGAGCTTATAATCTGAGCAGAGCAGTGACACAGGTCTCCAGTTTATGATAAACTGCAGGTCACCCTTCTTGGGCAGCAAAGTAAGGACTGCCCTTCTGCAGCTCAGTGGCAGACACCCTCCAGCAAGACTGTCACTCAGTACTGCCAGCAGCTCCTCCCCCACCACTGACCAGAAAGACTTATCGAAGTCTATTCCGGGAGCTTTCCCGCTCTGCATGCTCTGCAGAGCTGCATAGAGCTCTACGTTACTCTGCTGCTTGACCTGAGGAAGACCAGTGTAGAAGCTCTGGGACACTGCCTGCTCCTCTCTGTGCTCACATTTAAACAGGTTGCTGTAAAAACTGACGGCATGTTTACGAATTTCTGTATAATCAGTCAACACCTGCCCAGTGTCACCCTTTAAACTGTGAATGCACTTTTTCTGTCCATCCTTACGCTCCAGTCCAAAGAAAAAGTGTGATGGAACATCCATGTGGGCTACATTTTGGAAATGGGACCTAACGAGAGCCCCCTGAGCTGAGACCTCCAGCAGGTTGGCTAAAACAGACTTCTTAGCTTCAAGTCTCAGAGTGTGGCGCTGGTCTCCTGTGGCTTCAGCTAAGTCTCTGAGCTCCTACACCTCAGACTCCAGAGCTTTAACTGAACTCACCAAGGCTTTTGTGACATTCTGAGTGTGCTGCTGACAAAGTTGTCTTATCAGAACTTTTCCAAAATCCCACCATTGTTGTAAAGAAATAAAATCAGATTTCTTGCTCTGGTGGTTTTTCCAAAAAAGACAAAATTATCTTTAAAATTTTCATCTTCCAATAAAGCTGTGTTAAAATGCCAATAAGCACTACTGGCTTTCCCACACTTTATAAAGACAGAAACTGTTACAAGTGAGTGATCAGAAAAACCAGCAGGGATGATCAAACAACTTTTAAATACATTAAAATGATGTTTAAAACAATAAAAACAATCGAGCCTGGCCATAGACAATAAATTATCTTTGGCATGTGTCCAAGTTCCGCTGCTTGCCATGAAAACCTCTCCACACATCACACAGCTGCTGAGCTTCCATAAGCAGGCAGGTGCAAGAGGCGGCATGAGGCACTGCAGGGTTCCTGTCTAACCTGCTGTCCTCAGTACAGTTAAAATCTCCACCAATAAATAAATATTCCTCACTGCTACATTTCCCAATAACTTCATTCAAAACATCTAGAAACACTACTCTCTCCACTCCCACAACTGGAGTATAGATATTAATAAACAAGTTCAGCTGTAGGATGAGTATATGTGGTGTCTGACCCCCCTCTCATGCCTTTATGTAAAGTCATGGAGGATGGTTCTGGTGAAGTGTTGACAGAGATGGCGGTGACAGTTTGTGCACCCATCTGTCTGTCATTGGTCATGTTGCCTGTGGGAACCGAGTCGCTGGTAAGCGGCAAAGAAGTAAGGCTGACAGTAGCCTTTGAAGGCTCAGTGTGATTCACTTCCTTAACAGAGAGGTCAGGAGGCAAGGAAGAAGGCGTGTGCCCCATCTCTGGAGTCCTGAGCTCACAGTCATGAGTGTCGGTGTTGATCGGCCAATCCAGTGGAGTGGTTTTGGGGATCAGTGCGTCATTTGAGGTGGTAATTAAAGCACAGAGGCGGGTTTCTCGTTCTGTGATGTATTCAGATAGTGAGATAGGCAGGGGTCGTTTCACCTGTGCCCAGATCGTCAAGTTCTGAAAGTCAAGCAGTGGCTCAAAACGGTTAAGGAAGTCTTTGCCAATGAGTAGAGGAATGGCGTCAAATGGTGAGACATACACCGGGTGGATGAGGTCCATGGGACCGATAGACATGTGGACTAATGTCATGGCTGTCAAATTGAGGTTTTCAGGGCCGAGTGGCTGGACCTCAAGGTCACAAGTCTGTAGTTTCAGGTCTTTGTAGGAGCGGGTCATAGCCTGTAGCTGCCTGAAGAGGGCTGATGACATTACAGTGATGTCTGCGGCTGAATCAAGAAGTGCTTCCAGCACCAGAGTGTTTTCAAGTGTTACAGGCAGGTAGAATTTTTGTGAAACTCCCCTTTCAGTCAGGTGACACAAGAAGTGTTGGGAGGGCGGACTGCCCTGAGTGGCTTTGGACTCTGAGAGAGGATTCTCTCTTGAGTCGGACTGTACCACCAGGAGTGTCCTGGAGGGAGCGGTTCTCTCAGTCCATCTGTGTGAGCGTGTCAGTCGTTTTGACAAAGTGTCAGGAGAAGGGGACTTTGGCTTTGCAGCAGCTGCGGCCAAGTGCTCTGCCTTCTTATCTTCCTGTTTGGACAGGGTTTGGAGCAGGCGCTTAATTGTAATTTCCTCCTTACTAAAAGTGGGTGTGTCAGACTCACTTTCAGTGTCATCGCTATTTGTGTCTCTGTAGTGGGATCTCTGGAGTGTAGCTCTCCGGGATCGCCTGTCCCAATTGTTTTGGGATTTGTGATGCTTGTAGTGATGCAAAGAGGCGGGTTTCACAGCGGTTGGGCGTGTACCTGGGCCGATGGGTTTCAGGCCTCAGATGATTTTGGCTCTTCTCAGACCAAGATGGCTCTGAGTTACGTCGACCATGCTCATTTTGCTGAGGCAGGCTGCACCTCTGCTTCTGGTTTGATCTGTAATTCTGGGAGGTGCTGCAGGTTGACGCAGGTGTTTCAAGACCAGGAGCTCGTTTTGGCTCCACCTGTAGGGAATTGATGCTGAGAGTGAGGACACCATGGGGCTCAGGATGCTTCGTCATGGTGAGTCTCTGCTTTTCAAATCCCTTTGTAGCTAACTAACGTAGCTGTCGACTGGTTTGGGTGCGTGGGCAGGCTGCCACACCCAGATGATGAGTGGTAGTGGGGTGGAGGTTTTGGATAAAAAGATATTTGAAGTTTAACTCTTCCTCCATATCTGGCTCATTTTTGGTACCAAAGTACGCTTGTCTGAGTCGGTTGTAGTACTGCTGAGGAGGTTCTGGCCTCCCTTGCTTAACAGCAAGTGCAGCTGTTAGACCTGATTGTGCTGTCACGTCAGAATATTCCTCTACCAGTGCCTGGCAGAGTGAGTCATAATCTTTTCTGACATACCTGGGCTGGCGTTCAGTAAAGCTGTTGACCTCTCGACTAGATGTCACCTTGATCAGGTAAATCTTGTCATCAGTGGTGGCAGCAGGGAATTTCCCCAAGTAGTATTCAATATCTTTTAGATAGATACTGGTTTCATTTGAGCCTGTACACTCAGGCTCGAAGCGTGTTATGTGGCGAGCGATTTTGTCTAAGTCCCTGTCAGAGAGGCTTAAGTCATGGTCAGCAGTTGGCGGCGGGTGCAGCCGAGGGGAGTAAGCCGTCTTCACCTGAGTAGGTGGAGGGCTATTTCCCTGTTGCTCTGTCATATGATCCTGTGGGATCAGTTGTGGGAGTGGTCGTGGAGACCATCCTCCTGAGGCTGGCAAAGGGGAGCGAGCCTCGTCTCTCTCTGGTGGGAGTGTTTTGTAGGAGAGAGTGTGTTGGGCCGTCTCACATGAGAGCTGGAACTCTCTTCTGGTATTTCTCTATGGTAATCTATTTGCCTCTTATTAGGCCTTAAAATTAACAAATTCACAATATCAGGTTAAGTTTCTCTCAACCAGAAGGGCATTCCATTCGCTCGTCAGCGGAGATTGCATGTAGCTTTAGCTGAGATTTCTCATAAAATGGTAGCGTTACAGTTATTCATTCAGTTTAACATTAGCTCGGTTGGACCCTCAAAGCTCAGCTCACTACAGCTCTGTACTGAACATCAAGGAGGAATGGCGCGACGGCCACACAAGTTGCACAAAGCATTTCATTTCACAACACAGAAGACAAAAGAACACGGTCAAAACTCACACACACTTTCATCACTAACGTTAAGTTAAGAGGGGAGACAGGAGAGTTTCTAGGGAGCAACTTACTGGGCGATAATGATTTCAGTGGCGAAATAAAAATTTTGGAGGGAAATTTTTTTCTGGGACTCTTTTAATAATTTCTCTGCATCAAGGCTGTGTGTATTGTCCATTCTAGTATGGCAAGGTCTCAGGCGGTAGGCACCATCTGTAGCATGTCTAAAACCTAGCTATGAATTTTAATAAATTTATGAGAATTAATACCCAATTATGAATTTTAATATTCAGAAAATATCAATCCATAAAAGCTCTCGTTAAAAAGGGCACCACCGGAGTTGTTATTATCCTAGAGTCTCCAGACCTCTAGGTAGCTTTTAATAATTATACAATTATTACTAGTGATCAGTTAGTTAATAATCGCTAAATTATCTTAAATCAATCAGTCAGTCTCATATCTAAAGGGTCAATTCTCTTGGCAGGGACGTGGAAATAGTCAACACACACGGTTCAAGATTACAGTGAATTTATTAACTAACTAAAGCGATATAAAAGGGGTGGTTCAATACAGGTAAAATAAACAATGGCTAAACAATGAGGAATGGCGGATCGATTTTGGGAAGTATTTCACTCATACGGCAACTAACGAATGCAATTAGATGATAACTCGGTTAAATTTGTCTAGGGGTATAAACATTCCATATGCTGGACTAAAGAAAAATGGATTATCAACTATTGGACGTCACTGACCACAGAATGCTTGGTTTTGGTCTTACTGCTTGTTGACGGCCTGCTTTGGCCTGTTGCACGGGTCCCACACTAGCTGCCCAATCCTGGCTTTTTGCTAGGGATTCTCCGGGGTTCTCCGTGTCTGAAGTAAAACCTCAAGGGTTGGCCGTCCTCCATCTGGCAATTCGGCTGTTTTCAGGTTTCCTTCATTGCCGCTGGCGAGACCACTTGACTTGGTCTGACTTTGATGAAGTTGGCTCGACGAAAAAGCTTAAAAAGGGAACTTGGTCATTCCTGAATTAGACCAGGGTAACTTAACGGACTGATAACTTTAACAAAAGTAAAAAAATAAAACAAGTACAGTTGCAGGAACTAAGGGGCAAATCGATGTCGCCGAAGCGTCCAGAGAGCAGAGCGAAAGAACAGAGCACGAGGAGAAGAGAAGAGCCGAGAAGAGCCGAGAAGAGCGAGAATGACGTCGTGTGTCGCTCTTTTGTTGTCTGGGGCATGGTTCCACCAGGGGGCGTTTCCGGTTTCCCGAGGGACTGCCTTTCTAACTTTTTATGTCTACAAAAGAAAAGAATATCTATTTGCGCGTATTATAATAAAATATTTTCCACAATCAAACCTCAGTGGTCAAACAGTTGTACCGTTATAAGTTAAGCATTTGGTAACTCTATGAGAGTTTTATGAGAGAATTGTCACATTATTGGTCATGATATTTATACATTAACGGCATTTCCGACAATGGTATGTAATACTTATTTCGTCCACTTGGGGGAGCTCAGGTTACATGAGGAAAGCTTAGATTAATCCAAGACAATCTCTCCTTAGGAACTGGGGAATTTAGTTATTCAGCCTTAAATTCAAGCTGGTGATTGAATTGTATAGTATGACATTTCTTTATCATCATTTCTAGAGGAATTGTGTGAGAAAGTATTGTGAACAAGCATTGGTTACACATAAGATGAAGGAGTGTCCTTAATCTTGCTGAAAATAAAAACACTGCAAAAGTAACTTATTTTGATTCGTTTCAGCACTAATATCAACAACAGATAGCAACAACATGGTAACATAACTACTCAAATAGAGGCAAACGTAATCAAGTAACTAAAAGATTTAATTAAACAGTTAATGCTTTGGGTCTTTGGGAGACTGCAGTCTTTGTTCATTTAAAGTTCGGCTGTCCTGGATTATGTCACAAGTGGGTGTGACAAGGAGTATCCCTTTGATGGGGTTATGAAACACAGAGCAAGGAGAGTTGCCACAGTTACATGTGTGGGGAGAGTTATCAGGAGAGTTCCGATAGGCTGTTTGTAAACTCTGGTTAATTTCCCTTTTGTCAGTTTAACAGTCAGGCAAACAGTCAGACACCGCGTTATCAGCTTCGGAATCAAAAGGTGCCAGTTTTACGATCAACTGCTCATGAATAGCACTTAGAGAAAGAAACTTTTCCACCCCTCTTCCATAGGGGTCTCTTCAGCAATCTGTTGAAAGTTGATCTTTAACCCCCCTGCTCCTCTCTGGGAGAGGAAAAGAGGAATTTGGAGTAGCTCCAAATTTATTTAATATAAAATGCACAAATCCACACTGTTGTCCCACTACATATACGTCACTTCCTGTGTCCCCTATGTGGAGCTACATAGCACTTGGCACTATGAATATAAATCGGTATTGGCGTGTAGATGTCTTCGGGATGGGAGAGTTATCAAGCACGTAAAGTTTTGTTCAGATTTGAGCATTTGAGCGTGTGCTACAAAAATTTCATAAATGTAGCTCAAATGTTCGTCAGGGGCTGCTTCGTTAAAAGTCACTTCCTGTTGCCAGCAGGTGGCGCTATGACTGTGAGTGAATGTCGGCATGTACATGTGTTCAGGGCGTGACTCTCATCCTACATGTACAGTTTGGTGCAGATGTGAGCATGTACACTGAAGTTATAACAACTTCCTGTTTCATGGCGAATCATCGACGCCACGGACACGCCCATTGACGAAAACTCATAGATAGCACAACTTTTCATCATCAGTACCTTTAGAAGGCACAGCAGAAATTTGACGTCGATCCGACTAAATCCCTAGGAGGAGTTCGTTAAATTACGAAGTGTGTAAATCATCCACAAATGGCTGTAAAATTCAAAATGGCCGCCTTCTTGTTGAGTTTAGGGTATGGGTTCTTGAGGCTTTTTTGTGCGTCTTGATATGATACATGTCCCCAGAAAATTTCGTGCATGTACGTTGAACGTGGACAAGGGGCTAATTTTTTCCAATTTTCTGGGTGGCGCTAGCGAGTCATTTTGCTACGCCCATGCGCGAAACACATAAAATACAAAATTTTGTAATGTGTGCAAAGTTTGGTGAGTTTTCGAGTATGTTTAGGCCCCCAAAATTGAGCTTACTTTGCAAAAAAAAGAAAAAAGAAAAAAAAAAAAATAATCGTAGAGAACAAAGCCCTCAACTCAGTAACATCAAGTTCACACGACAAGATGTTCACAACAACAGTTTGGCCTTCCTGGACTGCTCTGTACACATTAAAGAGGACAGGAGCCTGCAGATTGGTGTTTACAGAAAACCCACAAACACAGACCAATACCTACTGCTACATTCACACCACCCACTGGAGCACAAGCTAGGGGTCATGAGAACACTGCACCACAGAGCGGAAAACATACCAACAAGCGCCCAAGCCAGAGAGAAGGAACAGAACCACCTGAAGGGGGCACTGACAGCCTGTGGAGACCCTAAATGGACCTTTGTGAAAACAGCCACAAGATCCAAGAAGAACAAAACTACAGGGGAGGAGGAAAAGAAGGTCAAACGCAACAACATTGTGATTCCATACGTGTCTGGAGTATCAGAGAAACTCAGGAGGACCTTCGTTGGATAACTATGACCTGGATGACTTAGAATCTTCATAGACATGTTGTCTAATAGTTATGCAAGTTTACTAGTTTGTGTGCCTTTTGATAACATGATTCACATTGCAGTGGGCCTAAACATCCGATCCATAAGCGAGGTGGAGTCAGAGCTGGGTTGACTACTTACTGCACTGTGTGAGGTAAATATTGTCGGGTATTTAGCAAGTATGTTTTGGCAGTATGTGTTAAGACAACTGAACTAATTAAATTCCTGTAATTTTAGGGTTGTATAGCCACTGCTGTTTTGCCTGCCTGATCAACTGCTACTATTTGTGTTTGAATTGTTTTGTCTATTTTATGTGAATTGTTACAGGTGGATGGGCCCCTGTGAATGTGGTTGCCAACTACCGGGTTCTGCTAGGGGTCTGGCAGTTGTCCCTGTTTTGGCTGTACAATTTTCCTCAGCTTCTTAGCCATTTTTTTCCCTTTTAGTGTTCTGCTGGACAGTCAGGGTGGTGGATTGTGGGAATCCCTTTCCCCTTCAATGCATGTGGTGGTGGGTATGACAGCTGTGTGTGCATGCTTTACTTAGTTTTATTGTGACGTTTGTGTGTATCTTGCTGTGTCTAGGTGGCTGGTGTGAGTGGTGGTGTCAAAGCACCTGGGTGGCCTACAGGTAACCCCCCAGGCAGGTCTGGTCCCTGTAGATGCTGAGGTGTTTTTAACCGTGTGCTTTTATCCCTTTGCATCTCTGGCAGTATTGGCATCCACATCTTATTTGTTTTTATTGTTGTGCTTGTGCAGCGAATAAAATTGCCCAAAGCCTGATCTTTTTAATTGTTTAAATAAATCTTCCTACCGGTCAAAACTCACGTCTTTGAATTTTATTAATTGTGGGAAACCCATGGCAATTGGTGATTGACTATTTGCGTATTTGAACCCCTCACTATTTGACTCGGTTACATTTACTTAACGTTAGAGCTTAAGCGAACAATTTCAAGCAAATCGATTAACGTTAACCCTTTTACATACCGTTGGTTACGAGCAGTTACGAGTCATTTATTTTGACGTCACCTCAGTATGTTACTTGTAATAAATGTAATAAACTAGCGGTAGAGTCCTCAGTTACATGATGGAAGCTGTATATCTTGTAAAACGTTAGCCATGGCTGCTATCACGTTAATTAATTCCCCACACCGCTATTTTGAGTAACGTTGCTGCTGTCGGCAGGGCTGTGTGGGATTATTGTCTGGAATAGGACACTTGTGAGAGAAAGGTGCTTTTTATATTTGTCACAAGATTGTTGTTGAAGTTCTGATGCCTCCACGCCTGCTACTCAAAGCTCAAACTTTGAGTCTAAAATAACGTTGCTAGTCTTGGCTACTGGACATTTGACAGCTGATATAAAATTGTCTTAAAAGGACAACACAAACATTTGAAGAGTCTCCCTTGTTCCATTTTCTCCCACTTAATAGACATAATAGTGCTGTCAACATTAAAACACAGAGGCATCTTTTAGAGGACCATCTCAAAAAATTTGAATACTGAGGAAAACTTCATTGTGAGCATCAGAACCAGACTGAGAGATTAAAGGCTTCAGAAACCTTTGCAGGTGTTTTGAGTTAATTAGCTGATTAGAGAGCTCTTCTCCCTGCGATGGACTGGCGACCTGTCCAGGGTGAACCCCGCCTTGCGCCCAATGTTAGCTGGGATTGGCTCCAGCCCCCCGCGACCCTGTATGCAGGATAAGCGGTTGACGATGGATGGATGGATGGATGGAGAGCTCTTCTCCAGTTGACATTTCTGTATAATTTATAATACAGAAATGTATTTAGGCTATTCAAAATGTTTATACATCTTGAGATAGTGGAGTTTTTATTTCCATGAGCTGTAAACCGTAATCATCAAGATGAAAGCAAAAAGGAGTGGAAATGCATCACTTTGTGTAATGAATCTAGAATATATCAAAGATTCACTTTTTGGATTAAATTACATTAGAAAATTAACTTAACACAATATTCTATTTAAAGAATCATCTGTATTTACTTTATATTTTTTATCACCTGAAGAATTTATTACACATTTTCCTCCTCGAGTCACACTGTGGATCAGATGTCCCACCTGGTGCAAGAGAGCTCCCGAGACCTGGAAGCCTTGTTATTGTTGTGGAAGTCTGTATCTGTTGGCTTGGACTGACGTGGAAAAGCATTCTCTCTTTCCGTTTACTTTGAGTTTTAAATATTGTCCATATTTGTATCATAGATCCATTTTAAAAAAGATATGGTTTATGGTTCACTTTCACTCAAATTCTATATATATTAGCACTCCCTGTCTTTACTACTTACTAAAAAGCTAATCTTATAACACAGATAAAACATGGAACATTAAAACAGAACTCTTGCTTAAGAACATCAGTCTAGTATAAGTTAAAAAGTTCAAATACTCCCCAACATGTTTCACATGAAATGTTGAAAAGTAATGATGCAGTTTATTTGTGTGTGTGCAGGAGTATTTTTACTTTCAACCTTATACTTTAAATAAGGACCCATACACCCAGTACCCATATACTGTATAACAGAGCCTGAAGTTTCTGAAGAGTGCTTTGCTGCTCTGCTATAAGTCTAGTTTAAACCCAGAATAATGTGGGCACATCCAAACCATCCTGTGGGTAAGTGCAGAAACAAAGAATGATCTGCACAGAGTAATTATGAATCCCACTAGGTGGTTTTTATTGTGACCTTGCAAACTCTGAGGTCTCAGAGCTGATCAAATGCACTTTTGCATTCTATATAATGTAAATCACACAAGACCTTCTCAGAGGTCGAATAAATGAACCCTCCTACAGGGTTTCAGAACTATTCAGTGTGCAGATAATTCTTCCACAACAGAGTAACTTCTCAGTCAATGTCACATTTGTCTCTTAAAGAAATGTCAAAATTAAACAGTATATAATGTCAACCTTTCATTTTTTACTTTCTACTAACATATATGCAAAATGTTAGCCTATAAATACCATTTTAATATTTTCATTTACAGCTGTTAACTATAATATATTGTTAAGTTTAGATCACACTATTTAAAATTAAAATATGAAACTGATGATGAATGAAGAATGATTTTATTATGTATAATTAGTTTGATACACTTTATAACAAAGTATTCCTAATACAAAAGCAATAGTTTAATAAATTAAACTCTTGTCTTGCATTCATGAAAACATCAATATTAAAAGGCTACAAATGTAAAAGTAGTTTTATAAGACTTAAGAAATGTGTTGGGAGTGTTGTGTATTATTATAATGATAGAATCTGTTGATAAGAACCCAGTGTCATAATTTCACGTCAGTAGTGTTCAGGTGTTGTGAGTAAAAAGAAAAGCAGGAGCTGAAGAGCTGGAAGCTGGAACTGTTCTCTCCTGAAGAGCCGGACACAGCTAATCACATCTGGAGGGTTCTGCAATCAGCTCCTCTGGCACCTGTAAAGACAACAGTGGGAAGACAGTTAAGCAGCTTCTTCCAAAGAGCCGTAAAGCTACTGAACTCTGAGATCGCCTCAGCATGATAACCTCTCTGGCATGTGACAGTAATTAGGGGTGGCAATCTGAAATACACTGTTTACTGATATGTGCAATATACGGTTTTCTGCTGGACAATGTGCAACAATAACTACTCAAGACAGAACTTATTGAACGTTTATTGTAAGGATCTTATTTTATATTTCTTGTTGAACTGTATTCTAACCCAAACAAACTCAGAGGTTGCTCTCACACACCTAATTTCTCACCTTAATTAAACCGTCGCCCTACTTACAGCACAGCTACCTGTCTCCAGGCATAACGCGCATCATATGCAGACAAAAAAGGTGGATGTAAATCTCTACAGGTAGCCTACAACAGCTGTTCTGCCGAATTATGCATCCACCTCTTAAGCTTCCAGAAACGTCGTTGATCACACGTAGTTATCACCTCAGATTGTTTGCTGAATCTCAAGGATGTGTAATAACTTATTGATGACTCTAAACTGCCTTTAATATGTACTTCGAATAGTATAACGTTATCGTTTTTAATCAGTAACGTTACACTTGGAGGTGCGCGGCTCTCATCGGTAGAGACAGCTAGCTCAAATAGTGGCATCGGTGCTCCTCGGTGTGGCATTTTCAGGCAGAACTCCGCAGCAGCCCCCTCTTCGGCTCTCTGCCTTTAAACCCTTCGTGTCCATCAGGATCAGGTGCAGCCACTTATAATAGTATCTGACTAGTATCTAACTGAACAGTGATGCCGTTACAGGACGTAGCTAAATCTCACATCGCCCGTTAGTAAAAGTTACCATTAACATAACGGCAGCTAACTGACAGCTGAGCCTTTACTTACAACTTCACACAGACGCCTTTTCTTCAAACCATTATCACCCTCATTAAAAGCTGTGGTTAGAACAAAATAACTTACTTACACTAACTTAGCAGCTTGGGGCTGCTCGTATCTGGCTAATTAGCGTAACGAGCTAACGTTAAGCTAACAAGCTATATGCCTACAGCGATACCTGTTAAATGTTAACACATAAATAAAATACAGAAATTTCACTCACCAAGTAGAACACGGATTTCCTGGAGGTTCTCTCTCCAATGAACTGCACAGTCTGCCATTATTCATATTCATATCTGCATGTAGAAATGTCCAAAAGGCTCCGACAGGCTGAGCCTCAGGGCTCTGTGTAGCTGGGTGAGGCTAACAGACGGCGGACCGAGTGCTAACAGTGGCAGCGGCTAATTGCACCTGTCAATCAAAGCGGCCACGCCCCTAATAATGCAGAACTTTAAGGCATAATATAATTTTAACAGATGAGTTATAAAAAAATTCACCCCCCTCACAGTTGTCACGAAGGGCAAAATTAGCGATCTGCACTAAAACAATTTTTTGAACCAGGCTGTAAACATGTTTTATTCTGCTGTAAAGTTGCGCATTTTAACATGGCGGTCAATGGAGATTGACTCCCTTCTGCAGCCAGCCTCAAGTGGCCACTCGATGAATTGCAGTTTAAGATACTTCCGTATTGGTATCGGAAGTGAGAGCCAGAGGTTGCCGCTTGGTATGTATGATCCCTCAATTCTGCTTTTGCACTGTAAAATGACCAGTGTGGTCTTTATCAGAGTAATAAATGCAACTAATATGTTGCTGTCTGTGTGCTAAAGGTTCACATTTTTATAGTCTACCTTAATACTAAAACATGTCCATGTTTACAGTAAGCTATTGGTCACAGTAATCATTATTCCTGCCCATGTAGTCTGTAAAGACATCACCACAGTTGTCATTTTTGTATAAATTCATTCTAAAGTTTAGCTGAAGCTACTCAGCTACGCATCTGTGTTAGACTAGTCAAAGTAGTCTAAAGGTACACTGTTTTTAGAGTTTTCTCTTCACTGCAACCATGGAGGGGGTAATCATTACAGTGACCAATAACTCAGTTATAACAGCAATGTTAAAGTGTACACGTGTATGTGAGAATTGTTTTAAGAAATTATGTTTTTATGTACTGCAATGCCTGACCACACGATATAATGTCATGTGATGTTATATAAAATATTACTCAACTTTATGTACATTTGTTTGGTCAAAGATCCTGTATTCCACTGATAAAAGTTGAACCTACCCTTTTCCAACTTTAACCAACTTAATGCTAAACCCACAGTTGGAATTTCCTGCCTTAGCTCAAGAAAATTAAATAAAGAATAATAATAAAGATTAGCTACAAGAATAGAATTATAGTGTTTATAATGATATGCAAATGAAGAACTAAACCAGGTGGAATTACTGGCCTAACTGAATATTTATTTTATCTCATTTGCAACTGCATTTCTTTTATTTTAGAGCTTCCTGGGATTGTCGCCTCACTCAGAGGGCTCAGAGGCCACGAAAATCTCAAAGGACCAGCTGGGCCCTCACAAGCTCAATGTGCTCATAGGTTTGTCTGGCTCCTGCACACCATCACTGTTTTTGCTCCCACTACATGTCAATGGGGTCAGACTAAATAAACAAATGTTCTTGTGAAAAAATAATTATATTTAAAATATTTTTCTACATTAAGTAATTGGCTACCAATGTACTTCACAAAATGACTGCTGTGTTGATGTGAAATGACATGTAGACAGAACAGTTGTGAAGCAAGTCTGTATGTTTGTGTTATTTGTTGTACCCGTTTAATAACATTTTATCACATCCAGCTCCTTGGCTAATTGCACAGCAGTGTTTATGTAATGTTTTTGATTATGTTGTAATGGAAGAACTGAGCATTAACTGGGACGGGTCCCTTGTGGAAAACCATTTCACCTCAGTGTTTCCCACACATAGGCTTTACTTGGGCAGATAGATTAACGGCCCAGGTAGATTAACAGCCGCCCAAGCAAATTTGGCGCCCCATTTTAACTGCAGTGCTGCACAGCGGATATACGCTCCCCTCACTAGGTCGCTCCCTCTCTCTCTCCTGCATGCAAACAAGCCGTGAATTGAATGGTTGGTATCATGAACACCACTGCACACTTTAAAAAAGTTATTGGTTAGCATGTAAGGAGCCTAGCCAATAAGGATAGCTATGTTAACTTTAGAATGGGCCTACAGCTGTCAAAGATAGCATGCTATTCATAACAGGTAGTCAGATGCACCTCGCGTGTTTGTAACGCCCTTTTATGCTGAGAAAAGAGGTGGATGCAAATCATCTGTTCAAATTATGCATCTACCTGTACAGGACCTTTTCAGACACTTTGCTGTGCTCATTGATCAACTGCGGTTATCACCACATAGCTTTGATATAGACAAAATATTTCCTTTCCCTTCCACAGATGCTGTGTGATAAAGCAGTTTCCAAATCCCATAGTGTCTGAAGTCACAGAAAATGCAACGAGTCCTACTCAAAGATAACTGACCCTCCACTCCAAGGATAAGGATTGTGCCATTTTTCAGTTTCAGTTTGGTTCCACCATTTGTACTGCATGCTTGTGACGGAGTACCTTCACTACAGTTGAGTAAGCGCTTGGACTGCCATACCAATGAGCCTGGCTCTTTGGCGTTGTTGTCAAAGTTGCATATTTGGAACCCTGTAGAACTGTGTTTGAATCTGGGCAGGGTGACTGCTCTCGCATTTGGCCGCATATGGTGTCAGAAGTGGAATGGCTTGCCATGAGGTCATCTGAGCTGGGCCCAGAGGCCGAACCATACTCCATATTTTATACACCATATATTAAGTTGCTTCTTTATTTATTCACCTTTGTAACCACTGTGGATGAAGCCACAGACTCCCGTCAAGAAAGGCCCACCCCCCTGGATCTGCGATTGGATGGTAAACTGATATTCCTGACTGGATAGTCAAGTAACATGTCAATCCGAGAATCCGCATTGGTCATTCAGTAGGATGTGTCAAATGTGGGACAAAATGTAACTGTGGGTTTGTTTTGTAGAATCAATCCGTACCTGTAAACTTGGGATTTACACATTTAAACAGTTGAATGCACAACTACAGAACATTTCCAGAAGTACAAAACTTTTTCACACAGCTACGTTTGGGACTATATTTATTTTACAGTGCTGCAGCCAGATCAGCATGTTAACTCTAAACATCACGTTCTTTTATTTGTGGTTAAGGACACCTAATATATCGATTAATGTACATTTCAAAGTCAGTCTCTCTGCTTTGTCTTCTGAGTCCTGAGTTCCACTTGATGGGAATCAGAATTCATGAGATGTTCCTTTTAAGGCGGTGGTATCAGGTTTTCCTAGCCACATTCAGTGATTCACAGAATTAGCTCCCAACCTTCGCTGTTACGCTCTGGAAGTTCCTGCAGGTCTGTCGTAATTCAAGAAACTGTCATCCAACTTTTCCATTAGTGACCTCCTGAGTTCTGCTAAGGTCATGGGACAGCGAGGTTCCTTCGGATATTTGATCGGTTCACTGGACAGATTTTATTTTATTTGTTGAATAAACGAGTGGAGAAACATGAAATGCAGATGCTTCATTCCCTTTAACAAAAATGCATGAGAAAAAAAAACTGATTCTTAGATGAATCACAATGCAGACGTGGAAGATTCTGAATCGATTATCTAAATGTTAATTGATAAGGTAATGTTCACGGAAAACAAAAAGCAGAACTCTCAGAAGTGCAGCGCCTGGACAATCTGTGGTGTGCACATAAGAGACCAGTTCCCATTGTATTCAACGCATTGCGCCGCTGCAGAATGAATGACCGCTGCTACTAAATTTTCACACGCTTATTAATATGAATGCACAGCAGTTTCACTCGCACACTGTGCGAGCACGGTAACAAGTTTATACAGTGGGTAACACTCAGCGCTAGGCCTGTTTCTCCTGTGTGTGTAGCGAGCGAGTGGGTAAGCGAATGAGAGAGCAAGCTGCAGAAAGTGACAATGAAAGTTAGCGGACCTAGCAACCTAGCAGTAAATGTACATGATCATCAAGGTGCATCAATAATCATTTCATAATGGCATTGCAGCCCTCTGAACCGTAATCAAATCGTGAGGTGCCTAGAGATTCCCACCCCTAAAGTGCACCTGTAAAGCTCTGCCATTATGGAACGGAGACAGTCTGAGGTTACGCCAACTAATTTGTGGTGGAAATTGTATATTTCCTTCTGAAGAAATTAAGAAATAAAGACAAAAAGTTGTCTTTGCAATATTTATTAAAAAGTATAACAGAGTGATTCAGCTGAAGGGCAGAGCTCATACACCAGAGGGCTGTTAGAGAGTCGGACCCAGAGAAACAGAGAAGACATTTAATGCCAGTCTAACAGAAAAGCCTTTCTCAGCCTTGAGCCACAGTGGAAACTCCTTTTTCACAGGAAAGCATGACACAAAACAATCTCACAGAAGGTCATTATATCAAAACACTGGAACAAAAATATAACACCACACAAGATGAGCAAAGAACAAAAGGTAATGACATATAGAGGATTATTAAAAAGGTACATAGAGGTCAAATCAATTTGTTTCTATGACAATTCCACCTTTGGTCATCTGATGGCAGGGTTCATACACATTTTGACCAATAAATTTGCATGACTTAAAACCACATTTTCATGACTGAACAAAAGTTAGTAGGCTACTTGAATAAAGCATCTGTCATCAATGTTTTCTTGGTAACAGAGGAGATAGATGCACTAGTTGCAGCTGGTATCCTGCATAATTAAATCTACATTTCCCTGGCAGTGTGCATTTTCCAGGCTTTGGTATTTTCTAGCTAACTTACGACGCAAGTTGGTTGCGAGGTAACTGACGTAGACTCAACGCACGCAAGAACATAGGGTATGTGGGGAAGCCTCACCGGAGCCTTCTATATATTTAGAAATACTCTTCGTAGGCTAATGCCAAATCTATATGTCATAAACTTTGGTATTTGTCAGAGGACAAAAAGCAGGAAAATAAACAGAACACATGAGCAGTGTTACATACGTAACCCGAGACGTTCCCCTTCGAGGGGACTCGAACTGCGTCGGTGACGACACTATGGAAACGAGATACCCACTTAGGCCGCGCTGAACCCCGCCTGCCCCCAGCGTGCAAACCTGAGGCACGACTAACAGGAGAGCGCACGGGTGCCAGGTGCAGAAGGACGGTCCAGACTGTAAAACCGGATGAAAGTGTGAGGGGTGGCCCAGCCAGCCGCGTCACACAAATCCTGGAGTGACACCCATGCGACGAGGGACCTAGAAGCCGCCATGCCTCGAGTTAAGTGCGCCCTTACGGCCATAGGTGATGGCAAACCGCGCACCTGATAGGCCAGGGAAATAGTCTGAACGATCCAGTTGCTGATCGTGTGTTTAGAAGTGGGGAGCCCAGCCTTGGGGGACCTGAAACACACCAGCAACTGGTCTGCTTTCCTCCACCGGGAAGACCTCAGAGTGTAAATACTCAGTGCTCTGACAGGGCAGAGAAGATGAAGTCTCCTGTCCTCCGCCGTCACATGAGGTGGGGGATGAAACGCCTGCAGCACCGTGGACCCTGCCAAACTGGACGGAACCTTAGGGACATAGCCCGGACAAGGGTGCAGGATAGCTCTGACCCTCCCCGGGGCAAACTCCAGGCATCGAGGAGAAACCGAAAGTGCCTGGAGATCCCCCACCCTCCTCAGAGAGGTGATAGCGAGGAGAAAGGCCATCTTCAGCCACCTTAGCCGACTCCAAGGGTTCGAAGGGGGCCTCAGCCAGCGCTTCAAAAACCACTGCCAGGTCCCCAGGTGGGAACCCTGGAACGAGTCACGGGTCTCATCCTCCGGGCTCCACGGAGGAAGCACACAACCAGTGGAAGCCTCCCCAAGGGCCCATCACTCAGAGGGGCGTGAAATGCTGCAATGGCAGCCACATACACCTTGAGCGTAGACGGGGAGAGGCCTGCGGAGAAACGGTGCTGGAGGAACTCCAGTATCATAATTACCGAGCAGGTTCTCTACACCAGGTGGCGAACACATTCCACTTCAGTCCACGTCCTTCTTGTGGATGGGGCTCTAGAGCCGAGTAGTGGCTCGACCGCTCCTGCCGTTAGGCCCGCCTACCGGAACTGCGCCCCCTCAGGGGCCAGACCCACAGCTGCCACAGGGCGGGTGAAAGAACCGGCCCTCCGCCTGGGACAGCAGGTCTCTCCTCAGAGGGACCTGCCAGGAGCGATATTAAATCCGAGAACCACACTTGTGCCGGCCAAAACAGGGCTACTAGTAATAGGCTGACGCCGTCCTGAGAGACCCGCTCCAAAACCCCTGGGAGCAGAGTGACTGGGGGAAAGGCATACAGACTAGCGAGGCTGGGGGCAAGAGGGAGAACCACAGGGGACAGTGCGTAGTCTCTCGAGATGCAAACAAGTCCACATCTATAGGGCCAAACCTTTCGCATAATAACTCCACCACCTCAGGGTGGAGTCTCCATTCCCCGGGCCTCAGCCCCTGTCTTGACAGCAGGTCTGCTCCCTGATTCTGGGTCCTAGGGACGTACATCGCTCTGAGGGACAGCAGTCTCTGCTGGGACCACAGGAGGATCTGATGTGCCAGTTTGCATAACGGGCGCTAGCGCAGACCCCCCTGGTGATTCAAACAGGCCACCACTGCCATATTGTCGGTTCTGACAAGGACGTGGCGACCGCGGAGGGTGGGCAGAAAACTCCTCAGAGCTCTGAATACCACCAAAATTTCCAGGCAATTTATGTGCCAGGAGAAATGATGCTCCTGCCAGGAGCCTCTCGCAAAGCAGCCGTCCATGACCGCGCCCCATCCCATGAGTGAGGCGTCTGTCGAAATAATTGTTCGGCGACAGATCGCTCCCAACACGGGACCTTGGGACAGGAACC
>NC_060161.1:38200664-38205977 GCF_021292245.1 Micropterus dolomieu
TGATGCTCCTGCCAGGAGCCTCTCGCAAAGCAGCCGTCCATGACCGCGCCCCATCCCATGAGTGAGGCGTCTGTCGAAATAATTGTTCGGCGACAGATCGCTCCCAACACGGGACCTTGGGACAGGAACCAAGATTTCCTCCATACAGACAGGGAACGAAGGCACTTGCTCTTAACCCGTATCACACGAAGCAGATTTCCCCTCGGGGAGAATCTCTCATGCTCTCATGTGCAGTAGTCCAGAAGGTATTATACTGGACTACTCGAAACCTCAGGACCTCTTTGCCAGGGAAATGATGCTCCTGCCGAGACTTAAAGCAGCCGTCCATGACCGCGCCCCATCCCATGAGTGAGGCGTCTGTCGAAATAATTGTTCGGCGACAGATGTGTCCCAGGTTGGTTGAGGGGGATCACAGGAAGCGACGCTTCGCTTCTGGCTCTGGCGGTAGGAGCTAGAAGAGAGCTCAGCTCGTCTCTCTTTAGCCGTCGCCAGACCGGCGGCTTCTGTCACATTGCTGTAATCCAGCAGAGGGAAAAATATTCAGCCGGTTAATTCCATGATTTACACAACTCATTGCCTGAACTGCTCACCAGCCATCTCCTCTGCCAGGAGTAGTTTCATTCATGATTTCAGCCCTGCCACGCCCAGAGGCGTTCCGATAGATACCCACACCGACGCAGTTCGAGTTCCCTCCAAGGGAAACAGGACAGTAAAAGTTACAGTGCAGTGTAAGTTATCAATAAAAAGAATAATAATTAATTTAATTAATTAAATTTAATAGAACTAACTGCAGACCTGCAGTTATCTGGGAGTTTGTTCCAAATATATATGGAGCATAATAACTGAACGCTTGTTGATGTTTAGTTTTGACTCTGGGGACAGAAAGCAGACCTGCCCCAGACCACATGAGAGGTCAGGATGGTTCGTAACGAAGCAGAAGATCGGAAATGTATTTTGGCCCTAAACAGGAAGCCAATGTAAAGACCTCAGAACTGGAGTGATGTGATCCACCTTTTTGATCTTAGTGAGGACTCGAGCAGCAGCGTTCTGAATCAGCTGCAGCTGTCTGATGGATTTCTTAGGGAGCCCTGTAAGGACGCTGTTACAGTAGTCGAGTCGACTGAAGATAAATGCATGGATAAGCTTTTCCAGGTCCTGCTGAGAAATAAGTCCTTTAATCCTTGATATATTCTTCAGGTGATAGTAGGCTGACTTTGTAATTGTCTTAATGTGGCTACTCAAATTCAGGTCTGAGTCCATGACTACAACAAGATTTCTGGCTTGATTTGTGGTTCTTAACATTACAGATTGAAGTCGAGCACTGACTTTCAATCGTTCCTCCCTGGCTCCAAAAACAATAACTTCAGTTTTATCCTTGTTTAATTGAAGAAAATTCTGGCACATCCAATCGTTGACCCGCGTTGACCTACAGTTATTCAGCGCCTGTATGGGTTCATAGTCCCCTGGTGAAATGGTTATGTAAATCTGTGCCATCTGCATAATTATGGTAACATAGAACGGATAAGGGACGAAACGTCTTCCAGTAGCTTCAACCAAGTCCAGTTGCCCTTCATTTTAACCTTCGTTGGATAACTATGACCTGGATGACTGAGAATCTTCATAGACAACGTAAATGCTAAGTTCTAAGTTGTCAATAATCATAACCCATTAATGCAGAACAATGAGTGAATCATTGAAAGTTTGCTGTAGCACGTCAAACGTTCACCAGTACGGTTTCTCTCTAGTGTGAACGCGTCTGTGCTTTACCAAGCCACTTGATGTGGTGAAAGCATTCCCACACTGGTCACACCAGTATGGTTTCTCTCCAGTGTGAATGCGCCTGTGCTTTGCCAGGTCACCTGTTGTAGCGAAAGCTTTCCCACACTGGTCACAGCTGAACGGTTTCTCTCCAGTGTGAACACGCTGGTGCTTTGCCAGGTCACCTGTTGTAGCGAAAGCTTTCCCACACTGGTCACAGCTGTACGGTTTCTCTCCAGTGTGAACACGCAGGTGCTTTGCCAGGTCACCTGTTCTAGCGAAAGCTTTCCCACACTGATCACAGCTGTACGGTTTCTCTCCAGTGTGAACACGTCTGTGGATTTCTAGGCTTCCTGACTGAGTAAAAGTTTTCCCACACAGGTCACATCTGTATGGTCTCTTTCCAGTGTGAATACGTCTGTGGACTTCTAGGCTACCTGACTGAGTAAAAGTTTTCCCACACTGGTCACATCTGTATGGTCTCTTTCCAGTGTGAATACGTCTGTGGACTTCTAGGCTACCTGACTGAGTAAAAGTTTTCCGACACTGGTCACAGCTGTACAGTTTCTCTCCAGTGTGAACTCTCTGATGAATCTGTAAATGCCCAGATCTTTTGAAGGATTTGTCACAGTGCCGACAGTGGTGACGTTTGAGTTCTTCTCTTCCTCTCCGTTTCTATATTAACAAACAGACATACAGAGAGAAAGACAGTAAATGAAAAGTCATGATGGAGCGAGCTATCTAGAACCATAAATTACATTCAGAGCATGTCTGTGGAACAAAAACCACAATGTTACGGTTTGACTACTGCATTACCACCTGTGACAACCAGCTGCAGGGGTGTGTCCACAGAGGGGCCTGGGGTGGCACCGACCTCTATCGGAATTTGACTGATCATCACAGATACTGACATTTCTTATAAATTGAGCCACATCACATTAAAGAGTTGCATTATGGGAAATATAAGGTCCCGTCTTAAAGCTTGACCTATACCACAACCTAAGGCTGTTTTCCAAACCGCCTACTGTACTAGTAGTACGTAGTGATTTGACCTAAATGTAGTATGAAGACTGCATACAAAAGCAATGTCCACAGTGTACCAAAAATGCCCGGATGGTGTACGGATTTGAAAAATAACTAGCATTGGACCAGTCTACCTCACGGTCTGCGTTCCATAATGAAAAGCGCTGGAATGATCGTAACCGTTAAAAATGACCTTCCCTGGCAGTCTGGTGGGAATTTCTCTAAGTATCTAGGTGTTTCTTTTTAATGCAGACTATGCAGACCCGTATCTCTGAGCGAGCGAAAGTTTTTTTTCCCTCCGCTGCCGTGTGTGTGGAGACAGACGCGCTGCTGTGGAGGATGAAAACTGAAGAACGTAGAAACCTGGAGAAAATACAGCTAAAAAAAAACTGACTACACTGGGGCTAGCTTCAACACTACAAACGTGGTAGCTAACTGCTGTAAGAATTTAGTTGTAAATTCAGTGTTTAGATATATAGAGCTGGAGACATCTAGCAGCATCGGTAGCTTTGATGTCCGTGGGATTTCCCGCGACGCACAGTCCTTGCTGGTTCAAGAGCGAGGTAATTCATTTAAAACTGTTTTTGTTCATTCTTTTTCACATTACTGCAAAAGGTAGATTTATTTTGCACCGAGAGAAAGTACTGAACGTTGCATACGGTCTGATATGTTTTGGTTTTAGAAGACCTTGTGGCTTTACTGGGCGCCGCCATTTTGGGTGTGTGTGTCCAGCCGCTCTGGTGAAATTGGTGAGGATGTTAATTTTCAAATTAGGATTTTCACTTGGCAGGAGAGGGTGTCGACGTTTTGTGTTATGTCAGAGCACTGAATACTTCTTATAAATACATGTACAAAACAGTAACATTAGTTCTGAAGTCGAGACACTTGCTTGAACAGTGGTGTTAAAAACGTTCTAACGTTATGCTTTGTAAAAATCATCCTCATTGCTGCTGTTATGAATACGTGATCAGTAAAAATGTCGGGAGGGACCTGCTTTGTGTTTTTAAAATAGCTTATATCCATAGACTATATGATACAGCATCCTGGTCTGACAGGCTGCAGTGTTTGCAGTTTGGCTGGTTGTTGACTCCTCGGGTTCCAGGTAAGTGGATTAATTTCTAAAACGCGCTGCTGAACAGGGTTCCCGTCACTTTTCAGGATGGGGTGTGACCACCTCGTCAAGGAGGTCTTGGTACGCTTTCAAGCAAACTCTGGTGCAGTTCGCTTGTGGTGTGAAAACAAACAAACCAACCACAGGATTTTATGATAAGCATTATTTCCAAAGCTAAACGGCTAATAAATCCATCGTCTGACTGCAAGACGTGTTCAGCGATTTTATAATTGATCTGTATAAGCCGGTATGTTTATGAAAATCATTTGGTAACGTATACTTGGCAGCGCCGATATTTCCCCTGATTAATAGGTTCAAATTTGTCAAAAAAGGAGTGCCAGTAGTACTCTGTTTACCCTGTCAGTTCTTCAAGTCCATAAAACATTTGTGACAGCGATACCACAGTAGGCCTATGCTGTCGGCCAACGGGCCCCGAATTATTACTGAATGTCCTGTTTTACGTTATTATTCATATTAGGCCATGTGGTCGATCAGCTGTCTAATGTTACTAATCATGTCAAATTAGAAAATGTAAATGTTTTTTGTTAATGTTTGCCCTTTCTGGAATAATCATTATCAGGTATAACATACATTAAATATTCTGACAACAAGAGCTACAGACTGAGATGGACAGCAGAACTGTCTTGACCTCAAACCCTCCAAAACAAAGGAGCTGGTTTTTAACTTTGCAACTCTGTTAGTCAACAACCAGCCAATAGAAAGGCTGACTCATACCTCAGGACAATAACTGATCACAAACTTACCTTCCAACTTATTTACTTACAACCTTTTACTACAGAGATGTGATGTGTTTTCAATCACAAGCACAAATCAAGCTCCTAACAGAAAGTTATTTGAGTTGAACTTTAGTGGAGCAGTTACAGCAACACTGGAATAATTCTGCCAACCTGGGCCCTGGCAGCCAAAAACCAACCAAGCCAAAAGCAAAATTATCTGCAAAGAAACTACAAGCATCAACAAGCAGCAGTGAAGTTAACATGAAATCCTCCTCACAGATCAATCAGACGGATCATTGTTTGTTCTGCGCGCTCCGCCATGACAAGTGCTGCATCGCGCATGCGCAACGCGGGAAAATGCCGACAGTCACAGACAAAGAAAAGAGAAACGCTCGTGAGTTTTTCTTTCAGCTTCCTCTCTTCAAGATGAAAACAGGAACCACGGAGACACTTTGGAAATCAAACCACGTCAACACAAACCCTGGAGCGGGTTTTCAGGCTCTGATCTCTAACAACAGAATGAACGGATGATACACGGACCCTCGAGACTCTTCCTCGTGTCTTTAGTCTCGTGATGAAGTCATGAACACTGACCTGAACATCGGCGCTATCAGAGCACGAGGCTGCTGTTTGGCTCCTGCGGTCCGGGTTCTGGTTCTCCATCGTCCTGCAGGTCTCCGCTGT
>NC_060161.1:38205997-38207862 GCF_021292245.1 Micropterus dolomieu
TTTAACCAGAACAAAGAAATATGACCACATTACTCCTATTTTAGCTTCATTACACTGGCTCCCAGTGTGTTTTAGAATTGACTTTAAAATTCTATTGATCACTTTTAAAGCTCTTCATGGCCTCTCGCCTTGTTATATTTCTGACCTTTTAGTCCCATACGCACCAGCACGTACCTTGAGATCCTCGGGCAGAGGTCTGTTGTCTGTTCCAGAGTCTCGACTGAAAACTAAAGGGGACAGAGCGTTTGCTGTCAGGGCCCCGAGACTCTGGAACAGCCTGCCCGAGGAAATCAGGTCGGCTGAGTCAGTGAACTCTTTTAAGTCCCTTCTTAAAACAAACTTTTATAGGAGAGCTTTTCCCGATCTTATTTGACTTTATTTTATCCCTTTTATTTTATTGTATTTTTAATTTTATATTAAATTTTCATGCTCTTATCTTTTTTGTATTAGTCTTTACACTTGTTAAAGCACTTTGTAACTTGTTTTTGAAAAGTGCTCTACAAATAAGGATTATTATTATCAGATATAACATACATTAAATATTCTGACAACACTGGACACCACTAACTCACTAAGAGAGCTAAAGACTGAGATGGACAGCAGAACTGTCTTGACCTCAAACCCTCCAAAACAGGAGCTAGTTTTTAACTTTGCAACTCTGTTAGTCAACAACCAGCCAATAGAAAGGCTGACTCATACCTCAGGACAATAACTGATCACAAACTTACCTTCCAATTTATTTACTTACAACCTTTTACTACAGATATGTGATGTGTTTTCGGAAATGTGAACTGATCGCACTGATGCTCAGCACAAATCAAGCTCCTAACAGAAAGTTATTTGAATTGAACTTTAGTGGAGCAGTTACAGCAACACTGGAATAATCCTGCCAACCTGGGCCCTGGCAGCCAAAAACCAACCAACCCAAAAGCAAAATTATCTGCAAAGAAACTACAAGCATCAACAAGCAGCAGTGAAGGTTAACAAGAAATCCTCCTCACAGATCAATCAGACGGATCATTGTTTGTTCTGCGCGCTCCGCCATGACAAGTGCTGCATCGCGCATGCGCAACGCGGGAAAATGCCGACAGTCACAGACAAAGAAAAGAGAAACGCTCGTGAGTTTTTCTTTCAGCTTCCTCTCTTCAAGATGAAAACAGGAACCACGGAGACACTTTGGAAATCAAACCACGTCAACACAAACCCTGGAGCGGGTTTTCAGGCTCTGATCTCTAACAACAGAATGAACGGATGATACACGGACCCTCGAGACTCTTCCTCGTGTCTTTAGTCTCGTGATGAAGTCATGAACACTGACCTGAACATCGGCGCTATCAGAGCACGAGGCTGCTGTTTGGCTCCTGCGGTCCGGGTTCTGGTTCTCCATCGTCCTGCAGGTCTCCGCTGTGACTGGTGGACCGTGTTGTCCTGGACCGAGTCTGGATTCTGGTCTCGGAGCTCTTCAGGCTGAGATACAGGAGCGCTGCGGGATCCCGCGGAGTGTTCTCGCGATGTCACGGCGTCTCGCCCCGCCCCTTAGTTACTGTCGCTAAGGCCGTTTAGAAACACGGCTCCTTGATTTCAGGCAGAAGATGAAGTTTAGTTAGTTGGTTTCCTGAAACCAGCTGATCATATTTGATGTGTATGAGGGAGTGTGCTTCACACAGAGCAGAGTTTTAATTTATTTTTAATGCGACCTCTGACACAAATAGCAATTGTAAGTTGCTTTGGATAAAAGCGTCAGCTAAATGAATAAATGTAAATGTAATTAATGAGCAGCCCAAACAGATGCAAACACAAAGCCACTGAAGGAAAACTGTGTGTTGTGAATGTAGCCTGCAAACCTCTTTAGTCTCCGTTAATAC
>NC_060161.1:38207962-38213883 GCF_021292245.1 Micropterus dolomieu
GTGGTCCAAAGTTATGTTCTCTGATGAAAATAAATTTTGCATTTCCTTTGGAAATCAAGGTCCCAGAGTCTGGAGGAAGAGAGGAGAGGCACAGAATCCACGTTGCTTGAAGTCCAGTGTAAAGTTTCCACAGTCAGTGATGGTTTGGGGTGCCATGTCATCTGCTGGTGTTGGTCCACTGTGTTTTCTGAGGTCCAAGGTCAACGCAGCCGTCTACCAGGAAGTTTTAGAGCACTTCATGCTTCCTGCTGCTGACCAACTTTATGGAGATGCAGATTTCATTTTCCAACAGGACTTGGCACCTGCACACAGTGCCAAAGCTACCAGGACCTTTTTTAAGGACCGTGGTATCCCTGTTCTTAATTGGCCAGCAAACTGGCCTGACCTTAACCCTATAGAAAATCTATGGGGTATTGTGAAGAGGAAGATGCGATACGCCAGACCCAACAATGCAGAAGAGCTGAAGGCCACTATCAGAGCAACCTGGGCTCTCATAACACCTGAGCAGTGCCACAGACTGATGGACTCCATGCCACGCCGCATTGCTGCAGTAATTCAGGCAAAAGGAGCCCCAACTAAGTATTGAGTGCTGTACATGCTCATACTTTTCATGTTCATACTTTTCAGTTGGCCAACATTTCTTAAAATCATTATTTTGTATTGGTCTTAAGTAATATTCTAATTTTCTGAGATACTGAATTTGGGATTTTCATTAGTTGTCAGTTTTAATCATCACAATTAAATGAAATAAACACTTCAAATATATCAGTCTGTGTGTAATGAATGTATATTATACAAGTTTCACTTTTTGAATGGAATTAATGAAATAAATCAACTTTTTGATGATATTCTAATTATATGACCAGCACCTGTATATACAAATATAAAAGTGATGAAAGATGCAAAAAGTGCCTTGGTAACCTAGGCTGAATATTTTAGTTGAGATTGTTGCCACACTTTAGTATAAAAGTTAGACGGTAGTAAATTACGTTACTGTACTGAATGGGTCTGGAAATGTGTTGAGTCATGATAATCCAACTATAAGGCGAATTATGAACAATATGACAGTAGTGGGATGAAAAATGTTAGACAGGAGATAAAGCACATAAAATTTATTTATATCATCATTATATTTTTTTTCTACTTTTTGGAATTATCCTGGAAGATAATCTTTTGTATTCATCATTTCATCATCACTGTAGTTAACAACTATTTATTTCAGCATAGCTAAAAACCCATGCCGTCTGATCAGCATCTTGATATGCCACACCTGTGAGGTGAATGGATTATCTCTGCAAAGTGCTCACTAACACAGATTTGGGCAGATTCGTGAACCATACTTGAGAGAAATAGGCCTTTTGTGTACATAGAGAAAGTCTTAGATCTCAGAGTTCAGCTCATGATGAATGGGTAAATGCGTTTATAATTTTATTCATAAAATTATACAAAGATATTTTTTAATATATATTTTTAAACAGTTTTGAAATCATATAATACATACAAACAAGGCAACCATGTAGATACATTTGTGCTCAATTCAATGACACTAAAAATGTGTTTTTTTGTTTTTAAGGTACTATGAAGTGACTAATGGATCAGACCTTCTCCCTAAAGCTTTTCTCAAAGTCCTTAATGTCCCCATCCTCCTCAACTCCCCAGTTAAGAGCATCAGCCAGTTAGATAATGGTGTAATTGTATCGTACCAGACCTCAGACCCTAGCCAACAGCCCTCTTTTACTCACCTTCCAGCTGACATTGTCCTGGTAACAACCACAGCGAAAGCAGCCCTCTTCATGGACTTCAATCCACCTCTATCCATCCAAAAGATGGAGGCCCTAAAGGGGGTCCACTATGTGAGCTCTACTAAAATCATCCTCATCTTCAGCGAGAAATTCTGGGAGAAGAACGGCCTCGGAGGAAAGAGCATCACTGACGGTCCCTCTCGTTTCATCTACTACCCAAGCCACAATTTCCCAAAAAATAAGACCATCGGCGTCCTCCTGGCTTCCTACACCTGGGCTGATGACTCCCTCCTCTTCCAGGGAGCGAGCGATGAAGCCCTGAAAGAGCTGGCTCTGAGAGATTTGTCAAAGATCCACGGCGACCATGTTAGGTCTCTTTGCACAGGGGTGGTGGTAAAGAAGTGGACCTTGGATCCTTACAGCTTGGGGGCCTACGCTATCTTCACACCCTACCAACATTTAGAGTACGCTGAGGAGCTCTTCAGAAGTGAAGGCCGGGTGCACTTTGCTGGTGAACACACAGCCTTCCCTCACACTTGGATTGAGACGTCTATGAAATCTGCAATCAGGGCTGCTATCAACATTAACAATGTGGCGCTCAAAGACTCAGCTAAATTTCCAAGAGGAGATGAGCTCTAGGGTCTGAAGAATTGATTTAGTATTATGGTATTAATAAAAAGAATACCAAAAGGTGTAATATCTCTAGTTAATGCCACAGAATTCTATTATGTTAAATGCCACTTTAATTGACTTAAGTGTACACAAAAGAGAAATTACATATTTCTAAACTAGAAAAATGATTCCAATACTGTACATTGACAATACACTTTTTTCCCCCCCTTTGCCCAACCATGAGCTATTGGCAGGGTTGCGCGATACTGGAGCCTATCCCAGTGCACATTGCCAGATAGTCACTATATAAGAGGACTGACCATTTATGTTAATATTCACACCTACAGACAACAGATAACCTAACCTGTACGTCTTTAAGTGTAATTTATATTTCTGCGTTGAATCAACGCCATAGCCTCTGCGTAGCCCCCTACCCTACGCCCTCACCTACGCCGTAGGGTAGGGGGCTAGGGTAGGGGGCTAGGGTAGGGGGCTACGCAGTGGAAGCTATATGCTACAGCCGCCTAGCGTTTGGTGGTGTAAATGCAGAATCATGGTGACACCAACGCCCAAATATAAATGCATGGGGATGCAGGAGTATAAATCAAGCTTTGGACTGTGGAAGAACACCAGAACAAGAAAGAACCCAACCAGCCAATGGATTTGAATTCAAAGTAACAGTTCATTCAATTTTATTTCTTTTCTTGCCTTGGTTTTCCACCCCAACATTTCTGTATTATACATAATAATTCAATGGTTGTGGCTGTGATCTTTGACTCTACCTAACCTCACAGAAATAAAAGTACAACGATGACTAATGGCTGCAAAGTGTTATGTTGGTGAGTTGAGTTCTTGTGAATAGCAAGACACAGTCTATTGATAAACACTTTGGATTATACACCGAAATGGTCTGGAATATGGTGTCTTGGTTTGCTGGGACTTTCTAGAAGGGTGTGGTTTGTGTGTTTTTATGGGTGGTGTGTGTTTGTTTTACTGTAACAACTGAATCTTGTTATCTCTACTCATTTTTGGATCAAACCCATGTTTGATCGGTGACAGCAGTAAAGTTTTTTTTCCTGAATGGATAATATTAAAGGAATCTTTCAGTTGAATATTAGGAGTCTTGTCCCATCATTAATCTCTGAAATGTGGCTTAACAGTAACATCTCAGATAATGAAATAAATCTCACAAATTACATGAAAAGTGGGATTTTTGGCCAGCACTGAAACCTGTCAGGAATTCATGTGGGCTTTGTCACCGCGACCCCCCTTTCACAAGTACAGTATCTCACAAAAGTGAGTATAACGTGTTTCTGATTAATTATCTCACAGGGGAAAACAAATGTATAACTGATAACATCGACTGGCGGAGCAAATTAACTGCAACCAGCCGATGCAGGTTCCTACAGTTGTGACCGAGTGGTAACGTAGCTGGAAGACTTTGCTCTGGTTGGGACCGTGAGCTGCACTTAATCGAGGTGCTGAAGTTAAACGTATCGATTTGTGGAAAGATTTCTACCAGACCAACATGAAGTCCCAAACTGGTTCGGTCAGTTGGTCTGAAAGCTACCAGCAGAGCAAAAACGTAATGCACAGCAGAGTTAAGTGCAAGTAGACTTAAAATATTATGAATTCTCACTAAATGATGATGTTATACTTCTGGACATGTCAGAGAAGACTGATATGTGGGAGAGATTCCAAATGTGCAGAAGCGTTTGAACATGAGCAGGAAACCTGCTGAAACACAGGAGCTATTAAAGTTCATGTTTTTCTAACTGAATTAAAATTAATTATTTGAGGTGAAAAGGAGCCACGTGCACATTCAAAGAGGTTACTTCCCCAAACAAAGACACAAAAAGGTGGGAAGACTAAATCATGACTCAGCAAGGATGATATTACATGCGCTAAGTGTCTCGTCACACCCCTAGTCATCACATGACACTACTCCATCATAGTCACATGATAACAAGTGGTTGGATTCGGGGCAATGGGAGGAGCTCTAAAACAAAATGTTCAGCACGATGCTTTTGTGTCTCCTAAGAGAACAAATGTAAGTGAAAGTTTTTCCACATTGGTCACAGCTGTACGGGTTCTCTCCAGTGTGCACTCTTTGATGAACCTTTAAATTTCCAGCTTTTGTGAAGGAGTTGTCACAGTGCTGACAGCGGTGACATTTGAGTCCCTCTCTTTTTCTTTTTCTCTATATCAACAGAGAGAAACACAGTAAGTGAGATGTCACAGTGGAGCGAGTTCTCCACTGTGACCCATCTACCAATGTGTCCCTGAGCAAGACCCTTAAACCCTAGCTGCTCCAGAGGCGTGCGACCTCTGATATGTATAGCAATTGTAAGTCGCTTTGGATAAAAGCGTCAGCTAAATGAATAAATGTAATGAGCTATCTCAAAACCATAAATGACATCAGAGCACATCTTTGAAATCACCTACTTAACTTATGTACCACATAGTGAGTATGTACTGGCTATTATATAGCTAGTCATACACTCAACTGCATACTAAATAAGAGAGGTGGAAAGTCACAAATTGCAATTACTCATGTTACTGTAATTGAGTAGTTTTTTAAATCTGCAATTTTACTTTTACTTATGTTTCGTTTCAAGAATTCGCTACATTTTCAGTCACATCCGTTACTGAGTAATGTAGTGAACAACGATGTGGATTTGTGCATTTTATATTGAATGAATGTGGAGCTACCCTAAATTCCTTTCTCCTCCCCAGAGAGAAGATGGGGAGGGGTCAAAGTTGCTTTCTCTAAGTGCTAGCCCGACCATAAAACTGGCACCCTTTTCATTCCGAAGCTGATAACGCGGGGCCTGACTGTTAAACTGACAAAGGGACACGAGCCAGCCATTGGCATCTCCCTGAACAGCCTATCAAAACTTACCCCCCCACACACGTTTCCGTGGAAACTGACCTTATTCTTTGTTTATTACCACATCAAAAGGATACTCCTTGTCTCATTGTCCAGACACTGAACTTTGGATGACAAAGGACTGCAGTCTCCAAAAGACTCAAAGCATCTAATTAAATTTAATTAAATCTTTAGTTACCTGAATACGTTTGCCTCTATTTGAGTAGTTATGTTAACTGTTGTTGCTATCTGTTGTTATTAGTGCTGAAAAGAAGTTACTTGTGCAGTGTTTTTATTTTCAGCAAGACACTCCCTCTAATGTAATCAATGCTTGTTCATAATACTTTCTTACAAAATCCCTTTAGAAATGATGACAAAGAAATGTTTTACTATACTCTTAATCGCCAGCTTGAATTTAAGGATGAATCAACAATATTCCCCGGTTCCTAAGGAGAGACGATCTTTGATTTAATCCAAGCTTTCCTCATGTAACCTGAGCTCCCCCAAGTGGACGAAATAAGTATTACATGCCCTCGTCGGAAATGCTGTTAAATGTATAAATATCCTGACCAATAATGTGACAATTGTTTCCTGTTACCAAATGCTTAGAACAGTACAACCGTTCAACCATTGAGGTTCGATTGTGGAAAATATTTGATTATAATACGTGCAAATAGATTTCTTTTCTTTAGACATTA
>NC_060161.1:38213983-38219841 GCF_021292245.1 Micropterus dolomieu
GTGTCTCGTCACACCCCTAGTCATCACATGACACTACTCCATCATAGTCACATGATAACAAGTGGTTGGATTCGGGGCAATGGGAGGAGCTCTAAAACAAAATGTTCAGCACGATGCTTTTGTGTCTCCTAAGAGAACAAATGTAAGTGAAAGTTTTTCCACATTGGTCACAGCTGTACGGGTTCTCTCCAGTGTGCACTCTTTGATGAACCTTTAAATTTCCAGCTTTTGTGAAGGAGTTGTCACAGTGCTGACAGCGGTGACATTTGAGTCCCTCTCTTTTTCTTTTTCTCTATATCAACAGAGAGAAACACAGTAAGTGAGATGTCACAGTGGAGCGAGTTCTCCACTGTGACCCATCTACCAATGTGTCCCTGAGCAAGACCCTTAAACCCTAGCTGCTCCAGAGGCGTGCGACCTCTGATATGTATAGCAATTGTAAGTCGCTTTGGATAAAATGAATAAATGTAATGAGCTATCTCAAAAACCATAAATGACATCAGAGCACATCTTTGAAATCACCTACTTAACTTATGTACCACATAGTGAGTACTGGCTATTATATAGCTAGTCATACACTCAACTGCATACTAAATAAGAGAGGTGGAAAGTCACAAATTGCAATTACTCATGTTACTGTAATTGAGTAGTTTTTTAAATCTGCAATTTTACTTTTACTTATGTTTTGTTTCAAAAATTCGCTACATTTTAAGTCACATCCGTTACTGAGTAAAGTGCAAGAAAAATCTTACAACCGCTTTGGTTTCAAGTGCAAGAGACAATTGTGCAACAGCTTTATGATGCAGTGTAAGCTGTGAAAAAAATGTTTTAGTTTTACGTTGCTGCTAATGCAAACTGAAGATTTCCCGCTGCTGGGAAAAGTGGTGGGGACAGAGGTTCAGATTAGGGGTGTGACGATTCACTCACATGCTTAATTCACAATATTGGGTTCATGAGAACAAGACATGATGATATTTCACAATTTGATGAAATATTCAATGCTGAAATATATTTAAATGGGGGGTCTGGGGGACCACGCCTAGAAACTTTCGAGCACTAAACACTTATTTTCCTGCATTCTGAAGACATTTTCTGCACCAATTGATGATAGAATTGTCTTTATTTAAATACAGTGACTGAGATTTTTTTAGCATAAACGTTTTTTGGACAATGCAGATTTGTTTCTTTTCTCTTTAAATTGCATTCTAAATGTAAATACTCCATATTTGTTTAGCGCCTTTCTAGACCACTCACCATTCACACACTGGTGGAACAGCCGCCAGGGGCTATTAGGGGTTCAGTATCTTGCCTAAGGACACTTCGAAATGCATTGAACTGCCGATCTTCCGATTCACGGGCAACCCGCTCTACCTCCTGAGCCACAGCCGCCCATTGCATGTGTTCTATTGTGCAAATAAATAATAATAAATAAAAATTGTGTGGTATGAGTTGTTACAGTTAGTTACACCCCGACTAGATAAGGTAATATAATATGTGATTATTCATCCTGTTCTGTTTTTCTAAAGCATCTAAAGCTTCTAAAGCTGCTTGAAATATAGTATTATATAGTATTGGCTTGAAAGCAGCAGGGATAAGGAGTTGGGCTCCGGTTTGTTTTTCCGCCGTTCCCGTGATTGGCGCATCTGGGTGATGTAAGTTTAATGTGCGTTAGTTTTATGTTTCCATCCACATAACGCACGTCGATCAGCTTGTCGTGCTAACCTCAGCGCCACAGTCCTCAACATCGTCCGCCAACTTGTTCGTATCTCTGGCTTTCTGAATTTCAGACACTTGCCCATTCTGAGTCGTTGAGCTTACGTTAGTAGCACGTCAGAGACGTTTTCTTTTCTAACAACTGATTGATTCGCGCAGAGCTTGGATGCCAGAGTTCTTGCACCGCGAACACTTCACAGTCCAGAGCGTAAAGGTAAACACTGACGTAAACAGTAACGGTACCTGTACTGCCGTATAACATCAGATTCACACCACTCAGTGTATTATGAAGTCTCACACACAAAGTATTCATTTATGACGTTACGGCATTAATTAAGTCCTATGAAAGGACAAGAAAAAATTTAAGGCCTTGGTAAACGAAACGTAATACTTTGTAAATTAAATTTAATACTTTTAAGGCCTTATTTTTGGAATATGAAATTTAAGACTAATACTTTTAAGACTCCGCGGGTACCCTGTTTATTTTGAAGCAGTATCAGGAAATGCAGTCAGTCAATGCTGTTAGTAAGTGGGATTAGCGCTGACTGCTCTCAATCAAAAATGCGTCTACACAAGACAAAAGTCGTTTTCAACAGTCAACAGCGTAACAGTCAGGAGCAACAGACAAAGTGAACTGTTAGAAAAAGAGCTGCATGAGACAGGCTGCACACCTCCACCTTCTCAGCCAGGTAACCAACTCCTTTCACTTTCGCTGCTCGCACACTTATGTGTGCAGCATAAAGTCAGATCATCACTGCTCATATAATTATGGAAAATACCAAGCACTGCCCGACAATATTTTGTTTAGCTGCCCCAGACTTCTTTGCCCTGTGGTATTAAAAGGCACCTGCTACCACCTAGGGCTGTGCGACATTTACATTTATTCATTTAGCTGACGCTTTTATCCAAAGCGACTTACAGTTGCTATATATGTCAGAGGTCGCACGCCTCTGGAGCAACAAGGCGTAAGTGTCTTGCTCAGGGACACAATGGTGGATGGGTAACAGTGGGGAATTGAACCCGGGTCTCTCACACCAAAGGTATGAGTATTATTCATTGCGCCATCACCACCCCATGACGATAGCCTATCTCTCCTTTGACGACAGAAAGACATCTATCGTTTGCAATTATGCTTTATTTATACTTAACTGTACGATTTTCGTGAGGGGACGGCACTTTGCACCACCAGTAGGCCTAACTACAGGTGTCTCATGCACAATAAAGGCGCAGCTGCATAATAGCGTCAAAACCGGTTGATCAATATATCGTGCCAATCAGAGTTACCATTTACAATTACAGATTTTAACCATCACTCCTCAGTGAACACTAAACACTGCAGAATTAATTCAGTGGAGCTGTTTTCTCAAATTGCTCCAGGAGATCTGATGGAGGTGCTGTGCGACACCTGCTGGTCATTTTGTGCAAATCCTTTTCGCGCACTTGCTGTTAGTTCAATGCTATCGATCTTCATAATATTGAGAACACTTTACTGTCCACAGTATTTACTAAAATAAGCCTTAATCTGTAATGCTAAATAACAGAAATACCTTTGTTTAATTCATTACAGTTTAACAGCACCACAAACTACATGCTTCAAACTGATCATACTGTTGAATCGCCACCTCTTAAAAACTGTTAATCTCTTAATCATGAAGGGAGATTTGTTTCATTATTTCATTAGTTTTCGATAATAAACTGTCAACTAAATGTATATTTTGTGTAGACATTGCATCTTCTTAAGGCAAAGATGGAGAGCCACAGCAGTAATAGAAAGTCATTGGGAGAACCTTAATTTTGAAGAGTAGCCTGAAACACAGACATAACTGGTAGAGCACACTATCCAATCAGAAGCAAGGGGTTGATAAGTCCCGCCCACCAATGAAAGGAAATAGAGTAATAAATATGTTTTGTCAGTAATAATGGAAAACGAGACATTGTGCTGAATTAATTTTTTTTGTTTTAATTTAAAAAAACTAAATAATCAAACTGAATGTTGTTTTCCTTCTGGGTCCGAAATTCAAAAAACGGTTACAGATGCACCTAGCTAGTTCAAATATGGTCACAGCCGGTGCCGCTGGTTGCAAAAAAAAACAAACAACAACATTGCGGCGCCCTATCGGCCAAACTCAAGGCATCTATGTCCACTTCTCATATACAGTCTATGATCCCAATCAACGTGAAACTGAGCGCACATGCACAAGCAACATACCCCGCATTGGCTCCTCCCATAAATTACAATGCATATGACCATAAATACACCAGCATCAACTCCCGAGGTCCTTATTACAACAGCCAACACCCTCCTCCGATAACAGAATCAGCTGTGTACGTTCCCCAACACCCAGTTAACTCATGACTGCGACGTTACAACCCAAACTCACGGCCCAACCAGAACAACAAACACACGTGTGTACATTTTCAGCTGAGGACTGCGGCTTACTTTGGCTAGCCTTCAACTCAATTATCAATCATGATTTCAGTTAAATGCCGGCTGCTTTCTGATCAGGTGCCGTCGTGCTGTTGCTGAGGCGACATCAGTTTCATTTTATGGTGGGCGGAGGGTAACATTACAGAGTTGTTTTCTTTTAGCTTGAAATAATCCCATACTTTCCAAACAGTGGCATCATAATCATGTCGTGTTCACATAGCTTAAGCGAGATGTGCAACAGTAATAAATGTCCGTGCGAAACAGAGTGCTATATAGTTATATGGATTAAACAAAGCCTCGATGCAAATGAGAGATGCGATTTTGCGTCGATAGATTTTAGTAATCGATTTAATTGATGAATTGTTTCAACCCTACTACAGATTGAGATGGAGAGTTTTGCTGAGTAGTGCAGGCAGAATTGTCTTGACCTCAACCCCTCCAAAACAAAAAAGGAGCTGGTTGTTAACTTCCCCACTCTCTTAGTCAACAACCCACCAATAGAAAGGGTTTCTATTACAAAATTACCTTCCAACTTATTTACGTACAACCTTTCATTACGGATACGTGAGGTGTGTAGTATATTATGATGCGTTTCTGTAATATGAACGGTACATGTACTGATGCTCAGCACAAATCAAGTTCCTAAAAGATAAATAAAATTCTTAGAGTTGAACTTTAGTGGAGCGGTTACAGCAGCATTTATCACAACTGGAAAAATCCTGTCAACCTGGGTCCTGACAGTCAACAACCAACCAACCCATAAGCAAAGTTCTCATAATTCAGAAAAGCCCAAACTGCAAAGAAACTAAACCAGCTTCACAACCGTAAACAACTTTGTCAAACAAACAAAGCATCAGACATTTTTAGGACTAAACATTTCAAACACAGGAAAGTTAAGCTTGGCTGTAAAAACACAAGACAAAAAAAACAAGAACCCGTAAATCAGTTTGCTCTGCCTCCTGGTCATCACACTACGCCCACCTCAGCTTCCCCAAGGTGACAATACTTATTAATGAAGCTGGAAGCAGCTGTACTAAACCAGGCCCAAATAAAAGCATCTCAGTAAACTTTCTGGCAGTGAAGATTATGGAGACCAAAATGACCATGGTAATCAATATCTCTGTATTGTTTTATCAAATATTAATATTTTAGTAGACAGGGCATAAGCGAGTATACAGTATATAGTACTCGCGGTATATAAGGCCACATCCACACTACTGCATTTTTTGCACCTCCCGTCCAGTCTAAAAAGGCAAAAATGAAGTTTGAAAACACTTTGAAAACCCCGTTTTGTGTTTTGAAACTCTGGAGGGTGTTTTAGTGAAGACGGGCACGATATTACACCGGCACGCGCATGTAAGTGAACGGCCACTACATGTCCGTTTTCAGTTGTTTTAATATAGAACTCTAACTCTAAACGCAGCTAAAACACTGATGTGGACGGAGATCGTATTTGTTTTAATTCTGTTTCTAAACTAAAGCAGAATAGTGTGGATGGGGCATAATATAAGAACATTTGTGCTTTGTTTCAGAAATAAATTGTATCTATTCCAAATGTTGTGTTTTATTTGAACAGATTTGTAAACGACATTGACTGGAAAAAGTTTGGATTATTTCTCACAGATACCTGATAGTAAACAAGGTGCAGTCAGTGTCTTTTAATGTCGTTAAAAGAATAATTCAGATATTACCCTGCTAATCATTACATGGTTAAACT
>NC_060161.1:38219861-38221621 GCF_021292245.1 Micropterus dolomieu
GAAACAGAGTGCTATATAGTTATATGGATTAAACAAAGCCTCGATGCAAATGAGAGATGCGATTTTGCGTCGATAGATTTTAGTAATCGATTTAATTGATGAATTGTTTCAACCCTACTACAGATTGAGATGGAGAGTTTTGCTGAGTAGTGCAGGCAGAATTGTCTTGACCTCAACCCCTCCAAAACAAAAAAGGAGCTGGTTGTTAACTTCCCCACTCTCTTAGTCAACAACCCACCAATAGAAAGGGTTTCTATTACAAAATTACCTTCCAACTTATTTACGTACAACCTTTCATTACGGATACGTGAGGTGTGTAGTATATTATGATGCGTTTCTGTAATATGAACGGTACATGTACTGATGCTCAGCACAAATCAAGTTCCTAAAAGATAAATAAAATTCTTAGAGTTGAACTTTAGTGGAGCGGTTACAGCAGCATTTATCACAACTGGAAAAATCCTGTCAACCTGGGTCCTGACAGCCAACAACCAACCAACCCATAAGCAAAGTTCTCATAAATCAGAAAAGCCCAAACTGCAAAGAAACTAAACCAGCAGTGACAATACTTATTAATGAAGCTGGAAGCAGCTGTACTAAACCAGGCCCAAATAAAAGCATCTCAGTAAACTTTCTGGCAATGAAGATTATGGAGACCAAAATGACCATGGTAATCAATATCTCTGTATTGTTTTATCAAATATTAATATTTTAGTAGACAGGGCATAAGCGAGTATACAGTATATAGTACTCGCGGTATATAAGGCCACATCCACACTACTGCATTTTTTGCACCTCCCGTCCAGTCTAAAAAGGCAAAAATGAAGTTTGAAAACACTGCCAACCCCGTTTTGTGTTTTGAAACTCTGGAGGGTGTTTTAGTGAAGACGGGCACGATATTACACCGGCACGCGCATGTCCAGTGTAAGTGAACGGCCACTACATGTGCGTTTTCAGTTGTTTTAATGTAGAACTCTGACTCTAAACGCAGCTAAAACACTGGTGTGGACGAAGATCGTATTTGTTTTAATTCTGTTTCTAAACTAAAGCAGAATAGTGTGTATGGGGCATAATATAAGAACATTTGTGCTTTGTTTCAGAAATAAATTGTATCTATTCCAAATGTTGTGTTTTATTTGAACAGATTTGTAAACGACATTGACTGGAAAAAGTTTGGATTATTTCTAACAGATACCTGATAGTAAACAAGGTGCAGTCAGTGTCTTTTAATGTCGTTAAAAGAATAATTCAGATATTACCCTGCTAATCATTACATGGTTAAACTTAACAGAGACATCAATAAAAACATTTTGACAAAACTTCAGCAGATTCATCATTGAACATATTTGTAAAGACTTTAATCGAAGTACACGGACCCTCGAGACTCTTCCTCGTGTCTTTAGTCTCGTGATGAATAATATAATAATAATAATCCTTATTTGTAGAGCACTTTTCAAAAACAAGTTACAAAGTGCTTTAACAAGTGTAAAGAATAATACAAATTAAAGCTGCAAGCAGCGTTGGGCGGGCCCTCGCACTTGTAAGCGCGTCCGCGCGTGAGCCGGCCGAGTTGCACATTCTGGAGCTCTGCCGGTGCGGCTGTGAATTTCCTACGCGGTTCCGACGCCGCATGAAGGTGCTATATGTCACTTCCTGTGTCCCCTATGTGGAGCTACATAGCACTTGCCGCTATGAATATAAATCGGTATTGACGTGTAGATGTCTGCGGGGTGGGAGAGTTATCAAGCACGTAAAGTTTG
>NC_060161.1:38221641-38222473 GCF_021292245.1 Micropterus dolomieu
GCTTTGTTTCAGAAATAAATTGTATCTATTCCAAATGTTGTGTTTTATTTGAACAGATTTGTAAACGACATTGACTGGAAAAAGTTTGGATTATTTCTCACAGATACCTGATAGTAAACAAGGTGCAGTCAGTGTCTTTTAATGTCGTTAAAAGAATAATTCAGATATTACCCTGCTAATCATTACATGGTTAAACTTAACAGAGACATCAATAAAAACATTTTGACAAAACTTCAGCAGATTCATCATTGAACATATTTGTAAAGACTTTAATCGAAGTACACGGACCCTCGAGACTCTTCCTCGTGTCTTTAGTCTCGTGATGAATAATATAATAATAATAATCCTTATTTGTAGAGCACTTTTCAAAAACAAGTTACAAAGTGCTTTAACAAGTGTAAAGAATAATACAAAAAACAAGAGCATGAAAACATTGAAAAGACTAAAATACAGATTCATATAAAATTAGTATAATACAATAAAATAAAAGGGATAAAATAAAGTTAAATAAGATCGGGAAAGGCTCTCCTATAAAAGTATGTTTTAAGAAGGGACTTAAAAGAGTTCACTGACTCAGCCGACCTGATTTCCTCGGGCAGGCTGTTCCAGAGCCTCGGGGCCCTGACAGCAAACGCTCTGTCCCCTTTAGTTTTCAGTCGAGACTCTGGAACAGACAACAGACCTCTGCCCGAGGATCTCAAGGTACGTGCTGGTGCGTATGGGACTAAAAGGTCAGAAATATAACAAGGCGAGAGGCCATGAAGAGCTTTAAAAGTGATCAATAGAATTTTAAAGTCAATTCTAAAACGTACTGGGAGCCAGTGTAATGAAG
>NC_060161.1:38222493-38223311 GCF_021292245.1 Micropterus dolomieu
CGCACGGTCGTGCTCGGGCCCTAAAAAAAAAAAAAAAAAAAAAAAAAAAAAATATATAATCCGAGCAGATTCAATAGGGACCTCGCACGGTCGTGCTCGGGCCCTAATAATATATAATCCGAGCAGATTCAATAGGGACCTCGCACGGTCGTGCTCGGGCCCTAAAAAACAAGATAAGAGCATGAAAACATTGAAAAGACTAAAATACAGATATAAAATTAGTAAAATACAATAAAAGGGATAAAATAAAGTCAAATAAGATCGGGAAAGGCTCTCCTATAAAAGTATGTTTTAAGAAGGGACTTAAAAGAGTTCACTGACTCAGCCGACCTAATTTCTTCGGCAGGCTGTTCCAGAGCCTCGGGGCCCTGACAGCAAACGCTCTGTCACCTTTAGTTTTCAGTCGAGACTCTGGAACAGACAACAGACCTCTGCCCGAGGATCTCAAGGTACGTGCTGGTGCGTATGGGACTAAAAGGTCAGAAATATAACAAGGCGAGAGGCCATGAAGAGCTTTAAAAGTGATCAATAGAATTTTAAAGTCAATTCTAAAACATACTGGGAGCCAGTGTAATGAAGCTAAAATAGGAGTAATGTGGTCATATTTCTTTGTTCTGGTTAAAAGCCTGGCAGCTGAGTTCTGGACAGTCTGGAGTCGATCAATAGATTATTGCTGTTGCAATAATCCAGGCGTGATGAGATGAAGGCGTGTAAAATGGTCTCGGTGTCCTTAAAAGTTAACATAGATCGAATTTTAGCTATATTTCTAAGTTGATAAAAACATGATTGAACAAGCTTTGTGGTGTGCTGCTCGAAAT
>NC_060161.1:38223411-38224648 GCF_021292245.1 Micropterus dolomieu
TTAAAAACATAAAATCTAGATTTGCAGACAAGATAAAATCATTTAAGATAAAAGTCTTACTTGAAAGTGATCTCACATTGAAGAGAGCCATTTTAAATGAGTTTGTTCTGGGTGCTGGAGTTGGTGCAGTTGTCCTAATCCTTAAGAGATTACTAATATTTCTGTGTGGAATGTGCACATTTCGGTTTACTGGTCTATGCGTGATGATGACAGGAATAGAAGTCTGTGGAACAGCGCTGGGAGCAGACGCCTTTACATGCCAGCAGGTGGAGACAGTTGTTTGTGGCAGTGAGGCAGAGATCTTTTCAGTGAGCGGTGGTGTGTCCAGGTGTGCTGCATGAATGATTAGTCATTCACGTAAGTCATGTGTGGACCGCACCACATGCTGTATGTGAGCAGCTAACATTTCTGAGCCCCGTTTGTTTGGGTGAAGTCCGTCTGACTTCAAAAGAGACATTCTTTGCCAGAAAATATTAAAATTATCCACATAACACACACAATGAGCCCTGCAGGCGGACTGGAGCCAGTCGTGGAGGCCAAGGAGTCTACTGAAGTGGCCAGCACCGCGACCAACTGTGGGAATGGGACCAGAGATAAAAACGGACTTTCCACACTGTTTTAAAAAGTTAAGAAGACGGTTAAAATCTGATGAATCTAGCTGTTTCATTTGTTTCAAAATGGACTATCACTCTTGTGATGGAGGACGGGAGCGACGGCATCAGGTCCTGGAGTTTTTTTTAAATGTCAGCCGTGGTGGCACCGGGGAAGCAGTGAGTGGTAGCGTTAAAGAAACGGATGTTTCTGGTTATGGTCAGAGAAGGTTAGAACGAAAATGATCTTCAGATCTATATAGTGACGTCTGTGATTGTCTCTGATGCTGTACGTCCTTTTGTTCTGTTTGTGTTTCAAAATTGACAGCAGAATCTATGCTCATTGATACTGCAGCTTAATGCAGCCCCAGCGCCCTCACAGACCTGACGGGATGACGTGGAACACGTCACAGCAAGTTTGACTGGCGGTATTTTTTTTGTACATTTCCTTCTGAAAAAAAAATAATAAAGACATTACAACAAACAGTTGTCTTTGTGATATTTATTAAAGTAAGAATAACAGAGTGATTCAGCTGAAGGGCAGAGCTCATACACCAGAGGGCTGTTAGAGAGTCTGACCCAGAGAAACAGAGAAGACATTTAATGCTAGAGAATAATTGTGGAGTCCAACAGAAAAGCCTTTCTCA
>NC_060161.1:38224668-38232641 GCF_021292245.1 Micropterus dolomieu
TGCTGCATGAATGATTAGTCATTCACGTAAATCATGTGTGGACCGCACCACATGCTGTATGTGCGCAGCTAACATTTCTGAGCCCCGTTTGTTTGGGTGAAGTCCGTCTGTCTTAAAAAGAGACATTCTTTGCCAGAAAATATAAAAATTATCCACATAACACACACGATGAGCCCTGCAGGCGGACTGGAGCCAGTCGTGGAGGCCAAGGAGTCTACTGAAGCGGCCAGCACCGCGACCAACTGTGGGAATGGGACCAGAGATAAAAACGGACTTTCCACACTGCTTTAAAAAGTTACAAAGACGGTTAAAATCTGATTTTGTCAGCTCAGACTGCTGAAGAGCTGTGTCATTTGTTCCAACATGGACTATCACTCTTGTGATGGAGGACGGGAGCGACGGCATCAGGTCCTGGAGTTTTTTTAAAATGACAGCCGAGGTGGCACCGGGGAAGCAGCGAGTGGTAGCGTTAAAGAAACGGATGTTTCTGGTTATGGAGACACCAATTATTAGTGTGGTTGGGGAGAAAAGAGGACGAGGAGAGGTTGATTTCCTGCAGTCAGAGCAGGTTAGAACAAAAATGATCTTCAGATCTATATAGTGACACAGCAAGTTTGACTGGCAGTATTTTTTTGTACATTTCCTTCTGAAAAAAAAAAAATAAAGACATTACAACAAACAGTTGTCTTTGTGATATTTATTAAAGTAAGAATAACAGAGTGATTCAGCTGAGGGGCAGAGCACATACACCAGAGGGCTGTTAGAGTGTCTGGACCAGAGAAGACATTTAATGCTAGAGAATAATTGTGGAGTCCAACAGAAAAGCCTTTCTCAGCCTTGAACCACAGTGGAAACTCCCAGAAGGGGAGTCGATATTGACTAACAGCTACGTACAGCGTGCTAGCCTCGAGAATCCAGCTGCATTCTAACACTACCTTAGCTCTCCTAATTAGCAAGGCTCCTTGCATGCTGGCTAACAACTTTTTTAAGCTGGGTCTCCGACATTGATAGCGTTGTGTTGGACAGACTTGTGCATTGGTGCTCCATGAGGGAGAGAGAGAGGTAAGGGTGAGTGAGAGAAAGAGAGAGAGAGGTTCCATGAGGGAGAGGGACGGGTGAGAGAAAGTGCTGAACTAACGCGCTACGGCTCTCTGCAATCAAATACGATTTTAAATAGGCTTAAAAAAAAATTTGATATTGTGGCGGGCCGCCACAAATAAATGAACGTGTGGGAAACACTGCAGGTAAAATATATTTGTTTCCATTACAGCTCCCCCTTTGGCCGTCCCATGGTCACAATGAGTTTATAAAGAAAAACTGTCAGTTCATCAATGAATGCTCTCATCTTACCGTTTAAGTAGACACTCATTAGTAAACAAAATAAATTAGCTTCAGCTGTTTTTGTATAACAGAGACATTCTTGAGTAGTGAGCAAGCTAGGGAATCAAAACATATTTAATTTAAGCAGTTTTGTCAAAATCAAAGTTGCCACAAGATTCAACAGATGCATAAATTTGAGCATCTTTGTCATTGTATTGATTTGAAAACCTGTAACTACCTAGCACTGATTAATTGGAACACACATTTGGTTTGGTGAGCTCATCAAGCCTTGAACTTCATAGGTGCATCCAATCATGAGAAAACATATTTATGGTGGCCAATTACAAGTTGTTGTTCTCTTTGACTCTCCTCTGAAGCGTGGCAACATGGGAGCCCCAAAACAACTCTCAAATGACCTGAAAACTAAGATTGTTCAACATTATGGTTTAGGGGAAGGCTACAAAAAGCCATCGCGGAGCTGTCAGTGTCCGTAGTGAGAAAATGGAAGACCACAGGCACAGTTCTTGTTAAGGCCTACAGAGTCGCTTGAGGTATGCAAACGCACATTTGAACAAGCCAGCTTCATTTTGGAAGAAGGTGCTGTAGACTTATGAATGACACGGATTAAGTTATTTGGTCATAACAAGAGGCGTTATGCATGGCGGCAACAGAATACAGTGCGAGCAAGACAAACACTTGCTACCCACAGTAAAAATTGGTGGAGGTTCCATCATCCTGTGGGACTGTGTGGCCAGTGGCGGTACTGGGAGTCTAAAGTTCAGGGTCGCATGGATTCCACTCAATTATTATTATTAAATGACTCAAATGACTGAATTAAATGTCATTTTAACCAGAACACAGGAAATTAAATGTTTAATGCTCAAACTGTTCATATAATTCAGTTTGATTTCTTTTAAAATAGTCTTAAAATCATGTCTCGTTCTAGTGAACCCGATCTTGTGTCTTCTCATGTGACCCAAGTGTCTCGTCACACTCCTAGGACCAATCGCAATGTTCACCCTCAGAGTTTGAGGCGCATTCCCGGGAAGTCCACGAGGGCTTAAGGCTGTCCCGCTGTCAAATCGTCAAGTGCGCGAGGGCTCTCGCTGACATTTTCAGCCTTTCTTAAACCCTTTTTGAGCCCTTTTCGTAAGTCCGCATTTCTGCAGACTCTGCGTGAGGGAACTGCCCAGTTTATAGCGGTATGACGCAAAACACAGGGGTTACCAGGGGAAGCCTGGAAGCAAAAAAATCACGTCAAATCCGCATAATAAGAAAAGAAATATGGTGAACAAACAAGCATCAACACCAACGCTGTAGCCTACATAGAACACATGAAGTCAGAGGAAAGCAATCGATTATTGACAAAGGTTGATTGACATTTACCTCTCCTCTACTCTGTAGGACAAGAACTGCAAAACCTAAAAATCAGGCAAACACACGAAATAAAAAGTGTGCAACATGTTTCAGCGTCATCAAGGTAACGTGATTATGTGGCAAAGGGCTGTCCCGTTCCTGTTTACAGAATTTTTGAGCCTTTGCAGCCTCTTGCACTGAATCACTTTCGTCACAGCTGTGCGGCTTCTCTCCTGTGTGAACTAGAACCTTGCATGGCCCCAAAAATCCGGCACTAACCTGGCCCCTGGTGTGAAAGCCCAGCCCGACCCGATAACATCTGCAATTATTCAGCACAACCCGAGCCCGACATCAACTTCAGCTGCCTCTGGCGCACTTATTTTGGATATACACACACATTGGCCTACACACACTCCAATTTCTCACTGCTCTGCATGTTCAACGTCACGTGTATAGTAACGCACAAGTAGCCTATGTTCCTATTGCTTAGGCTATTTGGAATATATTCAATGCAACCATGCTTAATAATACTAATTTGTAAATTATTAGGTGCAGGAGCGCCTGAAATTTGCCATCCGTCTATTTATTAAGTTACTACCAAATAATTAATTAGGCCTATTTAAATGCATGGCATACCTGCACATCGTTTTAAAGGGTGATCAGAAACCATTATTAGCTACCAAACCTAATAGTAAATAAGGATATCCATTAGACTTACCCTATCAGGCTAGATGAAGTCTCGGATTTTATTTGTGTAAGGGCGCTGTGACGGAGCGTACTTTAGAGGTGCTGAAGCGGCGCGTCAGAACCCGACGGGCTTGCAGACCTCTAGTGTGAACGCGTTGATGCACCTTTAGACAACCTGATGTAGTAAAAGTTTTCCCACACTTTTCACACCAGTATGGTTTCTGCCCAGTGTGAAAGCGTCTGTGGACATTTAGATTACCTACTGAAGCAAAAGCTTTCCCACACTGGTCACAGCTGTACGGCTTCTCTCCTGTGTGAATGCGTTGATGCAACTTTAGCCTCTCTAATGCAGTGAAAGCTTTCCCACATTGGTCACATCTGTACGGCTTCTCTCCTGTGTGAATGCGTTGATGCAACTTCAGATAACCTGATGTAGGATAAGTTTTCCCACACTTTCCACACCAGTATGGTTTCTGTCCAGTGTGAATGCGTCTGTGGATATTTAGATAACCTACTGAAGCAAACGCTTTCCCACACTGGTCACAGCCGTACGGCTTCTCTCCTGTGTGAGCGCGTTCATGATACTTTAGACCACCTGATGTAGTAAAAGTTTTCCCACACTTTTCACACCAGTATGGTTTCTGTCCAGTGTGAAACCGTCTGTGGACATTTAGATAACCTACTGAAGCAAAAGATTTCCCACACTGGTCACAGCTGTACGGCTTCTCTCGTGTGTGAAAGCGTTGATGCAACTTTAAGTAACTTGATGAAGCAAAAGCTTTCCCACACTGGTCACAGCTGTACGGCTTCTCTCCTGTGTGAACGCGTTGATGCGACTTCAAATAACTTGATGAAGAAAAAGCTTTCCCACACTGGTCACAGCTGTACGGCTTCTCTCCTGTGTGAACTCGTTGGTGCACCTTTAGCCGATCTGATGCAATGAAAGCTTTCCCACACTGGTCACAGCTGTATGGCTTCTCTCCTGTGTGAACTCGTTGGTGCACCTTTAGCCGATCTGATGTAATGAAAGCTTTCCCACACTGTTCACAGCTGTAAGGTTTTTCTCCAGTGTGAATGAATCTGTGCTTAGCCAGGGCACGTTTTGTAGTGAAGGCTTTCCCACACTGGTCACAGCTGCATGGTTTCTCTCCAGTGTGAACGAATCTGTGCTTAGCCAGGGCACGTTTTGTAGTGAAGGCTTTCCCACACTGGTCACAGCTGTAAGGTTTCTCTCCAGTGTGAGCACGTTGGTGGATTTTTAGGTCATGTGATCGAGTAAAAGCTTTCCCACACTGGTCACAGGCGTACGGCTTCTCTCCAGAGTGAACACGTTGGTGCACCTTTAGGTAACTTGAGTCAGAGAAAGCTTTCCCACACTGGTCACACCAGTATGGCTTCACTCCAGTGTGAACACGTTGGTGCACCTTTAACTGACATGATTTAGCGAAAGCTTTCCCACACTGGTCACAGCTATACGGTTTCTCTCCAGTGTGAAAGAATCTGTGCTTAGCCAGGGCACTTTTTGTAGTGAAGGTTTTCCCACACTGGTCACAGCTGTAAGGTTTCTCTCCAGTGTGAACTCGTTGGTGCTCCTTTAGCTGATCTGATGTAGTGAAAGCTTTCCCACACTGGTCACAGCTGTATGGTTTCTCTCCCGTGTGAAGAAGTTTGTGTTTTTTTAGGTTACCTGATAAAGTGAAAGCTTTCCCACACTGGTCACAGCTGTGCGGTTTGTCTCCCGTGTGAACACGTTGGTGCACCTTTAGCTGACCTGATGCAGTGAAGGATTTCCCACACTGGTCACAGCTGTACATGTCTCCAGTGTGAACTCTCTGATGAACCTTTAAATTTGCAGATGTTTTGAAAGATTTGTCACAGTGCTGACAGCTGTAAGGTTTCTCTCCAGTGTGAACACGTTTGTGCTCCTTTAGCCGATTTGATGTAGTGAAAGCTTTCCCACACTGGTCACAGCTGTAAGGTTTCTCTCCAGTGTGAACACGATTGTGCACCTTTAGCCGATCTGATGTAGTGAAAGCTTTCCCACACTGGTCACAGCTGTACATGTCTCCAGTGTGAACTCTCTGATGAACCTTTAAATTTGCAGATGTTTTGAAGGATTTGTCACAGTGCTGACATTGATGACGTTTGAGCCCATCTCTCCCTCTCTATATCAACAGAGACATACAGAGAAAAAGACAGTAAGGTGGAGCGAGCTATCTAGAACCATAAATTACATTTAGAGCATGTCTGTGGAACAAAACCCACAATGGTAAAGTTTGACTAATGCATTACCACTTGTGACAACCAACTGCAGGGGTGTCCACAGAGGGGCCTGGGGTTGCACGGACCTCTATAGGAATCAGACTGATCATCACAGATACCGACATTTCGTAATAATTGAGCCACATCCCATTAAGGAGTTGCATCATGGTTAAAAAAACGGGTCCTGTGCTGTTGAAACTTGACCCATACAACAAACTAAGGCTGTATTTTAAACTGCCTACAATACTAGTAGTATGTACTGATTCGACCTAAATGTAGTATGGAAACAAAAGCAAAATCTTCAGTGTGGCAAAAATACCCAGATGGTAGGTCACATTTTAACGTTTATGCTAAGTCTACCAAGCTAATGTTTAATGTTGTTATGGAAGACAGCAGCACCTGTTACATACATAACTCAAATCAAGATGAGGACACAGATGCCCTGATCCGATGGTGGACTGGCAACGAAGCCACTTTTAGTGGGCGGCAGAATGCGGCCCAGAAGGGATTTTAATAAGTTTACGTTATATTTTTTATAAGTTACTTAACCAAAATTGCTTGCTAGGTAGACATTTAAAGTCACGACCATGTTGCATATTGTGGAGCTCAGCTGGTGCGGCTGTGAATTTGCTATGTGGTTCGGACGCTGCACGAAGGTGTTACACGTCACTTCCTGTATCCTCTTTGTGGCGCTACATAGCACTTGACGCTTTGAATATAAATTAATATTGGCATGTAGATGTGTTCGGGGCAAGACAGTTATCAAGCACGTAAAGTTGTTTGCAGATGTGAGCACGTACACTGAAGTTATAACAACTTCTTTGAAGTCGATCGGACTAAATCCCTAAGAGGAGTTCGTTAAAGTATTTAGAGACAAAATTCACCAAGACCTTCCCTCAACTGGCACCGACTTATCTCTAAACTCAGGAACCTTAGAAACAGCTGTAGAACCAGATATATGTTTAGACTGTTTTGCTTCCCTCAGTCTTTACCAACTAACTTCAATAATTTCTTCATCTAAACCATCAACCTGCCTCTTAGACCCCATCCCGACTAGGTTGCTTAAAGATGTTTTACCCTTAGTCAGCACTTCTATGGTAGATATAATCAATCTATCTCTATCAACAGGCTATGTACCACAGTACTTTAAAGTAGCTGTAATTAAACCTCTTCTGAAAAAGCCCAAACTTGATCCGGATGTTTTAGCGAACTATAGACCTATATCTAACCTTCCATTTCTCTCTAAGGTTCTGGAGAAACCAGTTGCTAAACAGCTTTGTGACTTTCTACAGAGCAATAGTTTATTTGAGGATTTTCAGTCAGGATTTAGAGCTCATCATAGCACAGAGACAGCACTGGTGAAAATTACTAACGACCTCCTTATTGCATCAGACAAAGGACTTGTCTCTGTACTGGTTTTATTAGATCTTAGTGCTGCATTTGATACCATTGACAATCAGATCCAATTGCAGAGACTGGAACATTTCATTGGCATTAAAGGAACCGCTCTAAGCTGGTTTAAGTCCTATTTCTCAGATCGATTTCAGTTTGTACATGTTAACGATGAGTCCTCCATGCACGCCAAAGTTAGTCATGGAGTTTCTCAAGGATCTGTCCTTGGACCAATCCTCTTCACTTTATATATGCTTCCTTTAGGCAATATTATCAGGAAATATTCCATAAACTTTCATTGTTATGCAGATGATACTCAGTTATATCTATTGATCAAACCAGATGAAACTCATCAGTTAGCTAAACTTCAAATGTGCCTTCAGGATGTTAAAACCTGGATGACCTGTAATTTTCTAATGTTAAACTCAGATAAAACTGAAGTTATTGTTCTGGGGCCTAAGCACCTCTGTGACCCATTATCTAATGATATAGTTTCCCTTGATGGCATCGCCCTGGCCTCCAGCACCACTGTGAGGAATCTTGGAGTTATCTTTGATCAGGACATGTCGTTTAAGTCTCACATTAAGCAAATTTCAAGGACCGCCTTTTTTCACCTACGTAATATTGCGAAAATCAGGAATATTCTGTCTAAAAATGATGCAGAAAAACTAGTCCATGCATTTGTTACTTCTAGGCTGGATTACTGCAATTCCTTATTATCAGGCTGCTCAAAAAAGTCCGTTAAGACTCTTCAGCTGATACAGAATGCTGCAGCACGTGTTCTGACAGGAACCAGGAAAAGAGATCACATTTCTCCTTTTTTAGCTTCTTTGCATTGGCTTCCAGTAAAATCCAGAATAGAATTTAAAATCATTCTTCTTACCTACAAAGCTCTTAATGGTCAGGCACCATCTTATCTTAAAGAGCTCATAGTACCTTACTACCCCACCAGAGCA
>NC_060161.1:38232741-38234058 GCF_021292245.1 Micropterus dolomieu
AGAAAGCGTTTCTCCACTCAGCATCATGAAAACGGATCTAAAGCTGTGAGACTGATGGATTCAGCAGGGAGAAACACTTTGGTTACAGCGCCCCCATGTGGCAGAGTGGGGCCATATTTTCTCCATGTGTGAGGACTGAGGAGAGAGTGAAGTCTGATGTGTCTAAGATTTATCACTCCATGGTAAATGAGGAGACGTCAACAACAACAAGTCAAACAGAACAACAACAGGAGTTTGGTCCTTCAGCTTTAAACCTGTGCTTTTATTTCATCTTCCCGTCGACCGGGACGCTTTTGTCCGCTCTGCTTTGACTGGTTATAAAACAGGAAGTATAAATTAACAGCTTTTTAGCCAACATCATTCCAGCTCATCAGCACGAGTTTTACTCTTCTTTTTGGTCAGCAGAGCTCATTTACATGAAACTCCAGCTGGTGTTTGAGCAGAATCAGCAGAATGAGGAGTTCTTCTGGATCATCACAGACTGGTATATGTCAGATATTAACCAGGATGTTCCCAAGTCACAGCTGACTGAAGCTCTTTTATTCACTGAACACAGAGAACAAAACATTTTATTTACAAACAACAGTCAACTTTTATTTCCAAAATGTAAAATTAAACTTTAAACCTTTGTGTGTGTTCCAGCTATTAATATTGTGAAATTATTCTAATTAATGCAGTTTCATGTGATCTGATTTGAAGTGACATCATGAGGAAGGTTTAAATCCTTTAAATCCTTATGTCTTTATTGTTTCATTTTTGTACTGATGAAAAGTTGGACTGACTTCAAACACAGTTTCACTTCACAACAGCTGATCACAATCACTTCATCCACTCTGAGGATTAAAGTGAAAAACCATCATCAGTGGACGGAGAGACAGAGTCTGGCCCAGCTGCCTTCTGTCTCCTGAACAGTCTGTGAACCTCCCCCTCCAGGATGGACAGAGGTGTCCAGGTGGTGGGTGAGGAGGAGGGGCCTAACAGCAGCATGCTAGCTGCTAGCAGGTGTGTTAGCAGTTAGCTCAGCAGCCACACCTGTCTGTCACAATAATGTTTGTGTGAAAGCTGCTCAGCCTGTTTCTTCACATTCCAGCAGCTGCTTCAGTGGAAACAGTTTAAAGTGAAACTCCAGTTTTCTCCTCACAGAGTCAGCAGATTATCAGGAGGAGGAAAGGGACAGCTGGCTGTGAACTGATGTCCTCACTGTGTTTCTGAAGACTTCCTTTAGTGAGAAGCAGATTAACTTTGTGCTTGTTGGAGTTTCTACAGGAAGATGAAGATGTTTGTGGTGTTTGTGATCCTCGTGCACGGTAAGATAAC
>NC_060161.1:38234158-38236002 GCF_021292245.1 Micropterus dolomieu
CAGTTTCACTTCACAACAGCTGATCACAATCACTTCATCCACTCTGAGGATTAAAGTGAAAAACCATCATCAGTGGACGGAGAGACAGAGTCTGGCCCCGCTGCCTTCTGTCTCCTGAACAGTCTGTGAACGTCCCCCTCCAGGATGGACAGAGGTGTCCAGGTGGTGGGTGAGGAGGAGGGGCCTAACAGCAGCATGCTAGCTGCTAGCAGGTGTGTTAGCAGTTAGCTCAGCAGCCACACCTGTCTGTCACAATAATGTTTGTGAGAAAGCTGCTCAGCCTGTTTCTTCACATTCCAACAGCTTCTTCAGTGGAAAGAGTTTAAAGTGAAACTCCAGTTTTCTCCTCACAGAGTCAGCAGATTATCAGGAGGAGGAAAGGGACAGCTGGCTGTGAACTGATGTCCTCACTGTGTTTCTGAAGACTTCCTTTAGTGAGAAGCAGATTAACTTTGTGCTTGTTGGAGTTTCTACAGGAAGATGAAGATGTTTGTGGTGTTTGTGATCCTCGTGCACGGTAAGATAACCTTCCTCCCTCTGATCTGATCATCACCTCAGTCCAACGTCACGTCTTTAATCTGGGTTTCTTTCATCTTCATCAGTCTGTTTCAGCTCCGTGACGATGTTTTCTTCAAATAACAACATGAGCAACGTATTAAAGGCAGCATGTTTTAAAGAGGTGTTATTCTCATTTGCTGGTTCAAAATCCTATTTAGGGTTGTGCCAGAAAAGGTTTAAATAAATAAAAAAATACATCATATATTTTGTCATACTGCACATTGCTGCAGCTCCTCTTTTCACCCTGTGCTGAAGGCTTCGCTTTAGCTATGGAGTGATACATTTTGTCTCCAAATGATCTTTGTTGTGAGTTGCACATGTGCAGTTCCTAGTTAAGAACTACAAGCATATCAGAAGCAGAGAAGGGCGGGTCAGTGAGAAGGCAGTAAACAGATTCGATTCAGCTGCATGTTGTCGACAAGCTTTGCAACATGGACTGGAGCAAAAGTTTCAGAGTGGTGAGTTATTAATCTGCAACAAAAGTAGCTTTCATCCATAAAGTTTTAACTGAGTTCTGTCTATAAAATCACTGTGACAACTTTATGTCCACTGACTGCCTGGAGGGTAGCTAGTGTTTGGAAGGGAGAGGAGAGCTGTGTGCTGCAGCTCACTGTTTTTCCACCGGTGTTTTTGAGGGCGTGTCGGAGTAGCAGCTTGGCGAGCGTTATATGAGGCACATTGTGCTTTGATCCCTGTGACGTCACAGGGATGAAAGGGAAGCAGCTGTACTACAAACAAGCTGTTTTCAGGCAGTACAGAGCAGAGTTTTATGTGGGAGATGGGAAATCCCTTTGGGCTTTTTCACTTTGCAAACCTGTTACATGCAAAAAAAAGATATATAACTCAAGAAAGGAGAGGGAAAAAGCCAACAAGAATAATACCACCTCTTTAATGTTTCTTTGTTGTTTTAAATCCTCATGAATGTAGAAGACGGTCCAGTCAGACTGTCCTCAGATCTTCAGGATTATATCCCTGTAGGTTGCTCACAGTCTTCTAGGTTATATCACCAACAGTAACACTGATCCTCTGCTGACAGCAGCATCACATGTGGATCGTCTGTCTCATCTGTATGAAGTGTCTCCACATGTCCATCAGTCCTGTCTTTTCCCTGAGTATTATGGACTCCCTCTGAAGACGTGATGGAGAGATGGAAGGAAGAGATGTGAGGAAAGAGGAGTTCAGACAGTTAACACACTGATTTTAACACCATGTTGAGTCAGAAAACAGAGTCCATCTAAACAGTGAGAGCAACATGACAGCTGAGGTGCTTCTGTTATTTGTCAGCT
>NC_060161.1:38236022-38248103 GCF_021292245.1 Micropterus dolomieu
AACTGTGCTGATGTGGTTTCACAGCAGCTGATCAGCTGCAGCGTCCAATCACAGACAGGACCAGGTTGGTTTCTGGGTCACCTGAGGATCCAGGAGGAATAAGACATGAAATAAGGCTGTTGTGATTGAACCTCTCTGTCTGTGTGACCTCACAGTTTCCCAGCATGCCTCAGCTGTGGAGCTGTATGAGGGGGAGGAGTTTGTCCTGCTGCCCTGTGAGTTTACCACCTTTGACCTGGACGACCCCACAGTGGTGTGGAGCCGCTACGATCTCAATCCTCCAACCGTCCACCAGCGTCAGCAGGAAGGTGATGAACTTAAAGACCAAAACCAGCTTTACAGCGGCCGAACATCCATGAAGACTGACGCTCTGGAAACTGGAGACCTCAGCCTCAAGCTGACAAAACTCCAGCTCTCTGACAGCGGCAGCTACACCTGCACCGTCAGAGACTCTAGGGGAGAACAGAGAGTGACAGAGATACAGCTGCAGGTCAAAGGTCAGCAACAAACCCTAACAGCTGCTGTAGATACAGGTCAGAGGTCATGTTCTTGATGTTTCTGGTTCCCACAGAACGATTTCCATCCTGGGTCAAAGTTCTCCTGGTTCTCCTGGTTCTCCTGGTTGTTGGTCTTGTTGCTGCTGGTGGTCTTCTGGTACATTTCCGGCAGTATTTCATGTCAGGTATGTCACTACTGCTACACCTCCAGCATATGAAGGTGTGATTGGAGCAGAACAGCTGGACACCTGTGACAGTGGAACCTGTAGATGTAGAAAATAGTGTTTCAGTGATACTGAAGTCACAGAGAAACAAAAAGTTTTTCTCTCTCTACAAACACAACAGCTGCTCTTCTCAAGTTCTTCACTGCAGCTGCACAAATCCTATTCTGCGAATCCCAAATGAAGAAACCAGAGATGGAAAGAGACCAAAATATTCTACTGAAGTAAAAGTACGTTTTCTTTGATGAAGTTTTAGTTGAACTTTTACTTAAGTACAAACAAAGTTACTGGTATAAAAATCTACAAAGTAGCTCATTTAAAATTAAGCAAAAGTTACTTAGTTAATTTTTAACCTCCTAAAAGAATTTATTTATACTTAATTAAATTGCAGTCTTTTGCAATTTCATAAGGGAATAAAGCCGTATTACGTTTTCTATTTTAGTTTGTTTGACAGATACTTTGCCAAAACAATGTGAGAGACCTTTTATGTTGTTATGAGAAGTTTTTGCTTCATGATGAAACAGATCAGACTCTGGTGGGCCGCCCTGGACTGTATATGAAGTCATGTCCCTATTTACATTCAAACAGGTGGTCATTTTAACGGGACTTCAGGCGTTAGCATAATTTCTTTTTTATTAACGTAGGCCTTAGCATTATTAACTACTTACCAGCAGGTTGGTGCCAACAAACATTAGTGATGTCATGCACCGATGTCTTTTTGGCTAATTTGAGAAAAGCCTTTTACCAAACTATGGAAATGTATTTTACCAGCTACCTGTGGTCCAAGCAGGGTGTGAACTACAGGGGAGCTCGGCTCCTCTTAATAAGACACGACATGCTGTTGTTGCCATTAGTTTCTATTTTTCTGTATCATCATGCAACATGTGTCTCATTTTACACATGATGCATGATGATACAGCAGCAGGAGTCAAAGTCAATCTGTCTTTTAAATACACTGTGTGGATGGTAGTTGACGGTTCAGATCAGGGTTTTCCAAAAACATCATCAAGTGCCTTGAAAATAATCAAGGTCAGCAGCGGTCAGAGCTAATCTCACTGACAAACAATCTGCATTTCCTGTGACTCCTTCATAATAAAAGTCAAATGGTCTTTCTGTCACAGTGCAAAAACTTGAGGACTCAAAGGCAGACTCGGTATAGTTCGAAGGGGTAACAAAAGGGTTTTATTGATAGGTCCAACAGGGCAGTATGGAGAGCACGGAGGTGGTGAGTAAGTCCAGGTAAGATACGTGCAGAGCAGGGTGTGGCGTTCAGCAGGGTTCCTGGAGGTTGGGTCATCCTGGGCACAGAGAAAAATAGGTTAATCCAGGGAGAGACAGAAATTACTGGGAATCTTACAGGAGAAGATTGTCGGCCTTGATGCATGTACCACATGTGGTTAACTGACGATCTGGCGAAGAATGTGAGGAGGACTGGGGTTGAAATACTGCAGGAGCTTGATTAGTGGAAAGAGAACCAGGTGCGCCGCTGGAGCCAGAGGGTGTAGCCACGCCCAGACAGACACAGACAGGGAGGACAGACAGAAAACACAGGGAAGGGGGGAACAAAAGAACACAAGGTAGTGGGGAGATTCTGTAGCACCACAACACTTTCAGCAGTTAGATGCTTTTAATGTGAAGCTGCAGCAGCAGGAAATGTTAATTTATACATTATACATGTTAACTTAATACTACAGTTTTTCACTTGGTAATACTGCAGATATTTAAATAGTGCAGTACTTTGATCAGTGGGCCACAGGCTCAGTCAGCACTGTGTTACCTCATTAGACGATAGACAGTGACTGAACAGACATTTATTTAATGAAAACCTTCAGATTCTAACTTTAATAAAAATTTGATTGATTAATAATACTCAGTGATTTAATAAACAGTCAGTTGTGCTGTTGATTGTAGAGACACCAAAGACAACACTGTCTCTGTTAGATGGAACAATGGGACATATTTCAGAGTTCCTGCTGCTGTCTGTACAGCTGATGTTGTGCTTTGTTGTCCTCTCAGTCTACCAGGTGGAGGTGGATTCAGGGGTGGAGTCTGTCCTGCTGCCCTGCAAAACCACAGTTCACCTGCCTGAAGACGTCACAGTGGAGTGGACGAACAGTTACAACGAGAAGGTCCATGTTTATCAGAACGGCTCTGAGCAACCTGAAGAACAGTACCTGTTTTACAGAGGCCGAACAGAGATGAAGAGAAACCTGCAGAGACTTGGAGACCTCAGTCTGACCCTGAAATACCTCACAAACTACGACAGAGAAACCTACACTTGCACCGTCTACAGCAGGGAGAGAGACATCCTGATGAAGAAACAAGTGGAGCTCTGGGTCAAAGGTCAGTGCTGCAGATACAGGTCAGAGGTCAGTGCAGTAGATAGAGGTCAGAGCCACTTATTGAACATGAAGCTCTGATCACTGATCAGTTCTTTAAAGTCCACAGAGATTATTAACATTTCACATTCACAATGTATCAATGAAAAGAGGAAATGACATCATAACAGGAAACAAGAATAATCCAGGAGATCATTTTCATGGATGGAAAGAATGAGATCAATAAGTTATTGATTTCCAGTATTGATCAAGAAGAAAGTGGAAGGAAGGAGCTGAAAGAAACCAAATATGTTGTTGTTCTCTCAGACTGTCAGGTGGAGGTGGAGGAGGGGGCGGAGTCTGTCCTGCTGCCCTACAAGACCACAGAGAACCTGCCTGAGGACACTAAAGTGGAGTGGATCCGCTTTGAACCCATAAAGACAGTCCACGTGTATCAGGACGGCTCTGACCAGCCTGACCAGCAGGACCAGGTTTACAGAGACCGAACAGAGATGAAGGAAGACCTGCTGAGAACTGGAGACCTCAGTCTGACCCTGAAATCCCCCACAGACAGAGATGGAGGACGATACTGGTGCAGAGTCTACGACAAGGAGGGAAACATCCTGAGATGGAAAACAGTTCGTCTCAGGGTCAAAGGTCAGTATGCAGACTGAGGTCAGAGTCTCTGTGTTTGTCTCTGTCTGACTGTCCTCTGTCTCCTCTGCAGAGAGAAGCAGGAACAGAAGCAGCTCCGCTGATCCAACTCCTCTGATGGCCGATCAATCTGTTTGATCTTTGATCATTGATCCGATCTGACTCTGGATCAGAGAGAAAATGGAGGTGAAGCAGCTGATGGAGGACGGATGAAGACAGGAGGACGCTTTGTCAGCTTCTTCTTCACTCTGACTCCTCCTACTGACTCTCACACACAGTCTACACACTCACTATTGATTCCTGCTGATCAGTGATGTCAGAGTGAGGTCAGCATGATGACATGTGTTGATCCGCTCTGGGATCTGGACTAAGCTGGTAAACTATGAACAGAGACAAACGGCTGCTGCTATTAAAACATTTGGTTTCTGACTCGGGACCACTTAGAAAGTGAGTCACCAAATCCATCATGTTTGCCATAAAAGGTTTGTTGATCCGACATGAAAATATAACTGAGTTTAAGAAAGGTCAGAGAGGAGATGATGAAATAGTCTACGTGATACGCAGGTAGACGCTGTATACCCACTAGGAAAGGTCAAGGATTTCTGTATTCCCACTTAAATTGCGAGAGGACACGTAACAACATGGTCTGTGACTTTCACACTTAGAATTATAAATTGACCTCATCTGTGTTTTGAAGCTCTGACTTTTGGGGCTCCCGTAGCCTGTGACCGGGATCTGACGACGGCTGCTAAACAACAACACAGCTGCCTGATTGTCACTCGGCCCAGGTTTAAAAATTAATTCATGTGAATCAATGAAGGAGAAATTAATCAAAAGAAAACTCAAACTACACTCTTTTGGTGTTTTGGTAAGCCGGGCCCTGAAGCTCCTGCCGCTCCAGGTTACGACGCGGCTGCAGCAGATGACACGTACGTCAGAGTGACAGAAACTAGGCGGTAAAGAAAACGAGCACTATGCTGTCGTAACAGTAGCTGGTGAGTGACAGTAGCATGTGTTATCATTAATGTAACTAGAACAGCAGGGGATGGTTGGTGTACTGAAATGCATCTAGGACCACTGAACTAACGTTAGAGAGAGTGTGTGTGTGTAGAAGTAGTAGGTCCTGGGTGCTTTCTCTTGTATTTAAGCTGATACACTACACAGTCTTTGACAATGGTGTTGTAAGAAGTGTGTTCATATTTTGTAATAAATCAGTTTTGCTGATAGAACTGCACAAATGTTCATTATTACTGAGTTATTACTGCTACTGAGAAGCCTCAGCTTTCCATTATTGAAAATGTTGTACCTGTAGAGTAGAAAGGAAACCTTTTTGGAAATGACAGGGCCCCCTCCTGTTAAGGGACAGGAGGAACCCTTTAAACCCTTGATTTATACATTTGTGTGTTGTGAACTCTGATTTCCCCGAACAGGAACAATTACAAAGAGGTGAATGTTGTACTAAAGTGAATGAATTTTATTACAAAGTATATTGTTAAAATCCCAACGATGTACCAGAAACGTACATACAAAATGTCTAAAACTGACTAGATAGTTGATTTCCTTGAGTTGTTCTGTAAAGGAACATGTCATTCATTAGGGACTCAGATGTTGTTTTCTTTATTAAAAATACTTTTGAAAACTGGAAAACAACTGTTTTGTTAACCGTTTCAAGAAAACTTTTTCTAAACTAAACTGAATAACTACTCAGTCTGAATTGAAAATATGTTTGGTCTCAGTTGTCTTTTTTTTTATGAATTTGGTCATTATTTTATGTCATTGGCTGAACATAACTGTATTAGTCTAATGTTATTAACATTAAAATCATAATAAGAAATTAAAATGGGAATTTTTACCAATAATTAATTAAAGAACACAAACATTGTACTGCATGTCAGTGACACATTCGCTTTTTTCTATTCAGCAGGCACTCTGGCATGTTTGAGACTGCGAAAGAAGTACAACCATGAGAGGAAATTTCTTACCTGGAAGGAAATCTGGCAGAGCAGATGGCTGATGAGCAGTTCAGGCAGTGTGTTTTCCATGCCTGCGCTACATCACGGCTGGGGACACTCATGCCCTGTGTGTGTCTTGTCTGGGGATGCGGGCCCACCTGTCTCCTGCGAGTCCATTTTGTCCACAGTAGTAGCAACGAGGCTGCACCGTCACTGTGAAACACTTTCAGAGGTGTTCGTTCCCTGTCAGTATGGAGGAAACCTTGGTTCCTGTCCCAGGGTCCCGTGTTGGGAGCCATGTCGCCGGATAATTATTTCTACAGATGCCTCACTCACGGGGCACGGTCATGAACGGCAGCTTTGCGAGAGGCTCCTGGCAGGAGCATCATTTCTCTTGGCACATAAATTGCCTGGAAATGTTGGCGGTTTTCAGAGCTCTGAGGACTTTTCTGCCTGCCCTCCGCAGTCACCACGTCCTTGTCAGCACCGACAATACAGCAGTGGTGGCCTATTTGAAGGACCAGGGGGGTCTGCGCTCACGCCCATTATGCAAGCTGGCACATCAGATCCTCCTGTGGTCCCAGCAGAGACTGCTTTTTCTCAGAGCGATGTATATCCCTGGGACTCAGAATCAGGGAGCAGACCTGCTGTCGAGACAGGGGCTGAGGCCCGGTGAATGCAGACTCCACCCCGAGGTGGTGGAGTTATTGTGCGAAAGGTTCGGCCCCACAGACGTGGACCTGTTTTGTCTTTCACCCTTGCCCCGCCCTGTGGAGACTGTGGGTCTGGCCCCTGAGGGGGCCCAGTTCCTTGAGGCGGGCCTGACGGCGGGAACAGTCGAGACGCTGCTCAGCTCCAGAGTCCCGTCCACAAATAGGACGTACGGCCTGAATTGGAAGGTGTTTGGCACCTGGTGTAGAGAACGGGCGGTGGACCCAGTTAGCTGCCCAGTGACTATGGTACTGGAGTTCCTCCAGGACCGTTTCTCTGCTGGCCTTTCCCCGTCCACACTCAAGGTGTATGTGGCTGCCATGGCAGCGTTCTACGCCCCTCTGAGGGATGGGCCTCCGGGGAGGCTTCCACTGGTCGTGCGCTTTCTCCGTAGCCCGGAGGATGAGAACCATGACTCGTTCCACGGTTCCCACTTGGGACCTGGAAGTGGTTCTCGAAGCGCTGGCTGAGGCCCCCTTCAAACCCCTGGAGTCGGCTGAGGCCAAGCACCTGACCCTTAAGATGGCCTTTCTCCTCGCTATCACCTCTCTGAGGAGGGTGGGGGATCTCCAGGCACTTTCAGTTTCTCCTCGATGCCTGGAGTTTTCCCCGGGGAGCATCAGAGCCATCCTGCACCCCTGTTCCTAAGGTTCCGTCCAGGTTGGCAGGGTTTACGGTGCTGTAGGCGTTTCATCCTCCACCTCATGTGACGGCAGAGGAAGGGAGACTCATCTGCTCTGCCCGGTCAGAGCGCTGAGTATTTACACTGTGAGGTCCTCCTGGTGGAGGAAAGCAGACCAGTTGCTGGTGTGTTTCCCAAGGCTGGGCTCCCCACATCCAAACACCCGATCAGCAACTGGAACGTTCAGACTGTTTCCCTGGCCTATCAGGCCCTCCTGCCCTAAGGGCGCACTCTACTCGAGGCACGGCGGCCTCTAGGGCCCTCCTCGCAGGAGCTTCGCTCCAGGATTTGTGTGAGGCAGCTGGCTGGGCCACTCCTCACACTTTCATCCGGTTTTACAGTCTGGACCTTCCTTCGGCACCCGACACCCATGCGCTCTCCTCTTAGTCGTGCCTATGGGTTACTGCACGCTGGGAGCAGGCGGAGGCTTCGGCGTGGCATAGTGGGTATTCTCGTTCCCATAGTGTCGTCACCGACGCAGTTTGAGTTTCCTCGAAGGGGAACTTCTCGGGTTACATATGTAACCCTTGTTCCCCGAGAAGGGGAACGAGACACTGCGTCGCCGCCACACCTCACCCCGCCTGGAGTGCCTTGCTTCATAGCAAAGAGCTAATGTGTCCGGTGTGCCGGTGTGCTTATATACGCCTCCAGTTACGCTGTCACACGCTACCTTTCTAGCAACGCCAATTAGATTGGAGTAGTTTCATTCATGATTTCAGCCCTGCCACGCCCAGAGGTGTTCCCATAGTGTCGTCACCGACGCAGTAACAAGGGTTACATACATAACCCGAGACGTTTTGAGATTTAGGTCTATTTTGCGTCCATGTCTTCTTTTACTCTGATGGAGTTTGTTTTCAGCCTGCTGCCCTCGGCTGTTTGTGTTGAATAATTCCTTGTTGTTTCTTAAGTTGACATAAATTGACATGTTTGTTCACTTTGTTGGTTTGCTATAGTTTATCTAAAAACTCACCATGCTGTACTAGTGTTGTATTTCTCGGAGGTGTTTGTAGTGTAGCCACTGGGAGAATGACTGTGGTCTCGCTGGGTAAAGGTGTTGACCACTGCTGTTATTCTTTCAATGTAAGGTTGACTACTAAATGTTTAATGAGTGTTTACCAACTAGTATTTTATTCTTATATTCTCTGTGTTATTCATGAACCTGTGCCTTTTCATTGTGCCAACATGAGCAGAGCAGCTGCTCAGGCAGCGCAGGCAAAACCTAGCCAACCGTAACATACACAATGGTAGTAAGGCACCTGCTGTAAGTCACGTACGCCAGGCCTGAGATCATGGCAAACTGTGGCCAAGAATGAGATCATGACACATTGTGATTAATGGCACCTGGTACTGCAAGGTACGGCCAGGTAGTGCATGAAACCAAGCTTTGCACTGCAGAAACTAAACTTTGTCTGAGACACAGCACACTCATGGTTGGCATTGTTGAATCATATTATTCCTTATTGAATCATGTTATGCATTTATCAAGTATGTTATTCCTTATTAATTCTTTTAAAAAATAAAATTGTAAGTGTTTAAGTTTTAATGGTGTCAACATTTTGCCTGTATAACTTTTAAAAAATACGGTGAGACTGAAGTTGAAACATAGTATGGTAATTGTGACATTAGTGAAAGGGTTAAAATGGTAAAACAGTACGTAAAAACGGCCACTAGATGGAAGCAGAGGATAAGAAATTCACCAATGGAAGGGAGTGGTCAGCGAACACTGTGGGTGGAGTTAAGGTGTAACGCCCACCTAAAAGGTGGAGTTTAAGGTGAATATAAGGCGATGTTCGCTGACCACCAGCTCAGTTCCATCCTGAGACCTCCAGGGATGTTACTCGGGTTTACTTGTCCTTTATTGGAATAAACTCTTTTGCCATGACTCTTGACTGTCTCCAGTGAAGTCTTTGACTATGCAATTTTTGACTAAAGAAGAAAGTTAATAGAGTAATTTTATTGAGTTTAATACGTTGGTCAGCGTATGGACACTGGCCCGGCCGGTCCTTATTTCCAACTAGACATTTGCATCTGTATTTCTTCTAAACCAAAACAAGCTAATCTGCATATTTAAACATTTCAGGGGAACAGACTCTGATGGGACAGAGGAGACAGTGTCCTGCGAAGCCTCCAGTGCTCCTTCTGAACACAGACAGACTCCTTTAAATATGTTTACAATTGCATTTATTCATTCAGCTGAGGCTTTTTATCCAAAGCGATTTACAATTACTATATTTGTCAGAGGTTGTACACTGCTGGAGGAACTAGGGGTTAAGTCTTGCTCAGGGACACAATGGTGTCTCACAGTGGACTCGAACCAGGGTTTCTCACACCAAAGACATGTGTCTTATCCACTGTCCCATCACCACCCCCACATTGTGCATTAAATTACAAACTGAGAGTTAAAGGGTTAAAATATTTAGAGGTGTATGTCTGTTGTTGCTTATGTACATTTGGTTAAATATGTATATATTTCAATTTAATGTACATTAAGACAAACTATAATGCTGAGTCTGACAAACTAAAAAAGGGAACAGCTGTTTAGTCATTGAGTGGAATTCAGTAAAAATTCTTTGAGTAAACGCATCAGTCTCCTTCAAGTGGCACATATCTGAGGAGACAGCCCAAAAATAAATCAGAAACAGGTTTAATGCTGAGGCTTTCACAGAAAAGGACACAGACTTAGAAAGGTGGTGATGGGGCAGTGGATAATACACATGCCTTTGGTGTGAGAGTCCTGGGTTTCGAATCCCACTGTGATACATCCACCAATGTGTCCCTGAGCAAGACACTTAACCCCTAGTTGCTCCAGATCCTCGTTGCTAAATGAATAAATGTAAATGTAATGTAATATTTACACATATTTGATTATGAAAATGAGGAATCTGATCTTAATTGACACCTGATATTACACCTGCAGCGCGTCTCGGTCTGTTTCTTGGTTGTTTGCCAGACTTTGGGTTGACTGTGCCAGAGTCTGAGATCAGAGACCTATAATCTAAAGAAATATTCAATTTGAATAAAATGAACATTTATGTGGATTTCTAAAACGTGGCTAATATATCATTTATATATAAACTCCCTTTTGCAAAAATGTGAAAGTAGTGTTTTCAGCAGTAATTACAAAAAAGTGAAAAACGACATTGGTTTATAAAGAATACACAGTAGATGCCATGCACACAGGTTTCTTTTATGTAAATTAATGTGAATTAGTGTTTTACAGTTGTACAAAGATTTATCAGTGGTATAAGACAAGAAATGCAAATACATGTATAATAGAAGTAAAGACGAGGTCAGTAACAAATTATATGCGAGACATTCATTAATTTATTTTAACTATATATATATATTTCAGTGTTCTGTAGACCTCCGATTTTGAAAAAGCATTTATCTCTTTCCAGAAATCGTGGTTAGATAAGGTACAAACCAAGGTTACCTTTGTCAAATTGCACATTTGGATATTTAAATATTCACATCATAAAATGCACCGCTGCACTGGAAACCTCTTAGAGAAGTGAGCAGACATGTTTTCAAGTTTGGTTGAGTCACTGTCAAGAGCTTAACTGCTGGATTTTCTACATGTGAGTGCATCTTTTTATAATAGTAATATATGTGCTAATAAATAATATAAACATATCATACGTTTTAATTAATTGCATCTACTTATTATTAAATATTTTGTTAATATTTTTATTTCATTTTAAAGTTGTGGATTTTAGCCTTTTGACTAAGCCACACTTTTGCAACATGTATCATCTTCATATATTTCAACCACTGTACAATGCAACTACTTCATTAATGTCGGCCCAAGTCTCGAAAGCATGGACAAGCTTTCTCAAACTGCAACTCATCTTGCACAGTATTATTGATTTAAAGTAGATTTCTGTGTGCTGTCCTTGAGAATTATGTTGTTTTTTTTAACCATTTTAATTACTTCTTTTAAAAAAAATTCTTTCAGTGAAATCAGAAATGGATTCTGCGGTGCTTTTGATTTACCTCCTCTTTGGTAAGAGTTATAATATCTTAATAGCATATATTCTTAGTAACATAATTTAATTGTGATGGTTTTTGGCTAAGAATTAAATTACAGAATTTGACAATCATTGTTTATCATTTTGAACAGTGGTGTAGAGGTGTAAGAGGTGTATTTGTTTTCTGCTCATGTTCAAAATGTTCTGCCTATTGAAAATCTATCCAACATCTACAACATCTGTGTTCTCTGACATTTATACAATAATGTTGTAACATTACGAGAATAAAGTCATAATAATTTTAGCAAAATCTACTTGCCCTATATACTCTGCTGTGCATTAGTCTGCGTTATTCCTCTGCTGATATGGTAGGATCCCTTCAGACCATCTGACAGACACAGAACCCGTTAGGGACCATAGGAGTCGTTAGACCCTGTTTACGGGGGCACGTGCTCCACTGTTTATTTTTTACTGTCCCCAGTAAAATGGTCAAGATGTTTAATGTTTTTGGACCCGTAGGGTTAAGTAAGCAATAAAAATTATGCAATGTCCAGGAAAACTTTCCAAATAAAACTACTGGTTAATGTTGTGAGGCGTCAAAAAACTGGGCAATGTGGGTGCGTTTCCTGGGAAGTGATGAAAGGACAGCATTGTAAGTGGGGGATAAGTGGTGGCGTAGACCCCCTCCCCTGTTCAATGACGGCTTCTCAACCCTGGTGCAGATGCTTCCTTGACACCTCTTTCAAACCATCCATCTTCTCTGTCTAAAATGTGCACCTGGTGGTCCTCAAACGAGTGTCCTCTGTCCTTCAGATGTAAGTAGACTGCAGAGTCTTGACCTGAGGAGTTGGCCCTTCTGTGTTGAGCCATGCGTTTGTGTAGTGGTTGTTTAGTCTCCCCAATATACAGGTCTGTGCATTCCTCACTGCATTGGACCGCATACACTAGATTGCTTTTCTTGTGTTTGGGTGTGCGGTCTTTGGGGTGGACCAGCATCTGTCTTAGTGTGTTCTTGGGTTTAAAAAACACAGGGATGTTGTGTTTGTTGAAAATCCTCCTGAGTTTCTCTGATACTCCA
>NC_060161.1:38248203-38266823 GCF_021292245.1 Micropterus dolomieu
AATTAATAAGGCAGAATGCACATAACCATAATATGCAAAAAAACAATGTAGCCAGATTATTTAAAAAATCTAGAAGAAGAAATCTGGGGAAATATTTGCCATTGGAAAAGGAAAGCAGTCCTACAGCCACTTGTAATGTCTGCAATGTGAGCATTTCATGAGACGGTAGTAAAAAAAATGAAAATATTAAACTTTAGTTAAAAAAATTTGCATGTGTCGTGGGGCGTTCAATATTACCAATTTGACATTGCACCTTAAAAATAAAAACCCAACAGAATACAACGAGTCCATCTGAAGGTTGTCCCCCCCTAAAAAATCATTAAATACTATAACAATATATACTTAAAATAACTATGTAAGTAGTAAAACAATTCAAACGTAAATGGGGCAATCAAAGTGCATTTTAAGTATAGAAAGTCCCCCCTCCCTTGCCACACTGTGGTTTGGTCCACTGCCTGCTTTCCCCCCTTCACCGGGTGAAGTGTCGTCACACAGACAACTCTCCCGCAGTGTTGCCAGATCGGGCGGGTTCCTGCCCAATTAGTCTGTTTTGATTTTGATTGTGTGGGTCAAAATTTGTTCGGGCGGGCAGACATGTACTCCATCCAAGTCTGACACTCCCTAATTTACGCATGGATGGATAGAGAAATATAGAAATTAATGGCAATAAAGCATGCTGTCATTATTTTAGAAACCCCCCAAAATATCACAAATAATGCTTTTAGGGGAGTTAATCTTCCCCTGGCTCCCCCGTAGTTCTCACCCTGCACACACACACGCACACGCACACGCACACACACACACACACACACACACACACACACACACACACCGTTGGCGCTGCGCTAAAAGTCATCTGTCAGTGATGCAGTTACCCAAAATTTCCTGAATGAACTTAAAGTGTGTCATGTCATTGGATGAAATAAATGCGAGTTGCAAAAATACAGGAGACCGCCTTACAAACGAGTGTGTGGAGGATATGGTCATTTCACCGTAAGGTTTTGATGCTGTCATTAAAACCTTACACTCCAGTACAGCAGGTGGCGCTAATGCAACTAAAACGTTTATTTATGAAGGCCGCTTAGGCTGACGGTGTGTACTTCTTGTATGTAAAGTATGTAGGCTATGTAAATGTAATGTAACCGTAGGTAAGGACACGTAGAAGTTCAAATACTGAAACAAATACTATTAGACTGGTTTTGTGTGTGTTTTGGCGGTTTTTGGGCTGGAATTCATTAGTATAGTAGTTAGTATAGTCCCCTTACTATACAGCTTATATAGTAAGGGGAGCTAAAGATGCCTGGGGACTGAAATAAGCCGTTTTACATCTTGAACGCCCCTGATCAGTGACCGGGCCGGGAGGCGTCAAATATCCAATTTTCTGCCGGTGACTTGAACGTCACATGCACTGTGTTCACGTCATGCACACAGAGGCAGTAACTGGCTTTTGTCACACACACACACACACACACACACACGCTAAAACATGTGTTAGGTGTGAAAGTTCTTCACAGAGAGAGACACTATCTGAAGTTAGAAGACACGGTGGATATTTGAAAGCACGGAGCAGGTAAAGCACCAGTGATCAGCTGTTGTCATTCACGATGGCTCCATCGGTATTAAAGTTTTATAAAAAGACTTTTTGTCTTTTATAAAACTGCTGACAAATAAAGTCAGAGCAGACAGAGAGAGAGAGACACACAGGTGTAGGTGCATCTGTGTCTGAAGTGAAAAGCAAGGTGAGCAGATTACTAGATCAACTAGCTCAGTTGTACTCAAACTTTGTCACATGAAGTAAAACTGATACAGATTAGACCACGGACCCCCATTTGATTTTGTCCCAGGATCCCCCATCAGATAGGATTTGGGGTTTTAGATGTTGTATTACAGAAGGTGTATGAGGTCTTATTCTTTGGTAGCAGTCATGCCCACTTTAAATATTTTAGTTTTTTGTTTTAAATGTATTTAATTTTTGTCTGTGACATTTAGTCTATAGAGTAACAACATACTGTGTAACAATTCATGGCTTTCTCTTCTTAACATGTTTTTGCCTTTTTCCCTAAATCCTTCTTCAGGCTTCTAGACTCAGTTATCATCCATTTGCTGTGAAGATATAAACCACATAGGAACAGTACAAAACATATCTAACTGTAATTTAGAGGGGGGATAAGCACTTCTTCCTTTTCTGCTTTGAAGTTTATGTTTTGTTATACTGGCCAGCAGACAAACATTGTCCTTCAAGAATCATGACGACCCTACTGGGTGCAATTCTTCTCCTCTTATAACACAAATCTTCGTACGGCTGCAACCAACTGATTAAATTTTTCATTAAACCCTACTTTTACATTTTGGATAGCAATTCTTGCAATAGGCAGTTTACAATTAAATGGAATATTAGCCACATTTGCACATGAAATATAATAAATGCCAATTTTTTTTCACTCACTCTTTAATATTATTTGATATTATCTGTGTTTTTTAAGTGACATATTTCTTTGACTGATGATACTTTCTTAAAATTTTAGAAGCTTCTCGAATTAGTCGGTTTGCACTAATCTTTTATGAGGATTGTAAAAATGTGGTGCAAGTTAAAACACTTTAAATTGAATATTTCTTAATTTATAGTCCTCTGACAGACAAAACATTCAACAAATCAATGATCAAACTTTAATATTAGGTGCCATCAAGGTGACCTTTGCCAGATTCCTCATTTGCATATTCAAATATGTGCCCACTAAAAAGCAGCAGTACTTGTTTGCTTGCACTTGCTATGTTTACTATGTCCTTGTATAATAAAACCTAATGGGCAATTCATTTGTTTCTGATTATCTTGTCTTACACCACTGGCAAATCTTTGTTCAGCTCTAGCACACTGATTCACAATAACATGCATGATAGAAAATACCTGCAGTTTTTGCATTAACTACTGCTAGAAATCCTACTTTTACAATTGGATAGTAAATTTTGTCCTGTAATCCTGTAGATTACCTTTGTCATGTCATATCATCCCTGCTGAGTCAGCACACATGCAGGCATGACTAAAGAAATCTTTAAATGTGCATGTGGCACCTTTTCACCTCAGTGAGAAAATAATTCATTTTAATTCAGTTAGAAACTCCACGACTTTAATGGCTCCTGTGTTTCAGCAGCTTTTCTGCTCATGTTTAAAACTTTCTGCACATTCAGTGGTGGTAAATGAGGGAGGGCAAGTTTGTTTTACTTTCCACACTGCCCCCTGTTTGTGTAAAATATCATACTGGGGACCTGATAAATCAACAATGTTGCATGAAAGTAACACAAAAACAATTAGACTGCCAAGTATGTCTATCAAAAGTTGACGTAAGTCGTCCACGAGCATTTCTGAAGGAGCTCATCTCAGTCAAATAATTTCATTTGGTTGATCTCCACCCACCATAACCTTGCACTGTGCTGTGTCTTGTAGAGGCAAATTAGACATTTGATAATCAGATTGCATTGGACATCCTCTGTGACGCTGGACAGGCAGGAACATTACTAAGTAGTTTTGCATCATAACTTGCATTGGAAAGATCTAATGAGCAGAGGACATTTAAAACTCAGACATAAAAGTTTCCATTAGTCAAACTGAGAAATCTTTTGTCAGCTTGCCAGCTGGGGAAGGTCAAAAGCATTTGTCCATGAGTTGTAACACAATAACATATTAGTCATGCACTGTGTTTTTGCTCCTAGTGGCACAGATTTTATAGGTTACTCACGGTCACGTTCTCTTTGTCTCCTGTACTAACTAGAGGCTGAGTTCTCCTCTTCTCTCAAATTCTTTAACTTGAAATTTCTTCCTTCATGACTGGGGTGTGGAAACATTATGTATATTTAAAACACCAAAAATGACAGCTGAAAAGTTTTTCTGTGAGGCAAATGCACTTTTCTATTAACAAAAGATAAGCTCTGTTGGTAGAGCAGTTCAGGCCCCGGATGTGGATTCGATTTCCACCTTGGCCAATTACCTGTTTGCAGGCCTGGATTAAGAATTCAGAGCCCCCTGGGAACGACGTCTTGTAGCCAGTAGTATAGTCTAGTTTTTTGTAGTGAGTTTACTGTGATTGTTCACAAACATTGCATGTTTTCTTATTCTGCCAAAAAAAACTCTCTCATAGCACTTACATATGTTATTAAACATTTCTTGTTTCTATTTTTCAGGACATTTTAAACAAATTCTTTTAAAAAGTGGTGGGGACATGTCCCCAGCGTCCCCAGTGTAAATGACACCTATGCAGATGGGGAGAACAGATTTATATTCTAATGTTTAATTAGTGTTACTCACCATCTAACTCAGCCAGTTAGGAGCTGCATGAAGCCATAGATGTAATATGAATCTGGTTTTATCAGCTGGCAATTTTCAATGCACATTTAAGAGTGTAAGTTGCAACTTTTATTAACCATAATGGAAAGCTGGGGCTTTTCAGTAGCAGTAATAACAATGAACATAGGCCTGTGTGCAGTTATATCATCAAAACTCATTCATTACAGATTATCATCAACAGGGAGGACACAAAAAGTGGTCCAAACTATTATCTGCAAACTATTATCTGCCAAAACCATTGTCAAGGTTTTGTAGCTGCTGTATGAGCTGAAATGCATGAGCAAGCACACAGGAACTGCTTCTTCTACTACTGTACAGACACACACACACACACACAGTATCCTGCATTCATTCATCCACCACATTAACGTTATTTAAGTTAACTAATAATAGATGCAATTTAATCTACCAACAATGCTGTTACAGTTCCGTTAATGATAACGTATGTGCTACTTTCACTCACCAGGTGACAGCATCAGCCTCCTCATTTTCTGTAGTTTCAGTAACGATAACGTTCGTGTCATCTGCTGCAGCTTCAGTGTCACCCGGAGCGGCAGCAGATTCATCTGCAGGTTTACCAAAACACTGAAAGAGTGTAGTTTGAGTTTGCTTGCGTCTCACATCTCCTTTAGGGCTTCATATTAGTTATCAAAGTTATTTCAAAGTTGTGCCGGGTGACCGCCAGTAACTAAACCGCACTAAAGTCTCTAATGAAGAAAGCAAAGGAAAGTAAATCTGCTCATCCAGCCATCTCACCTACAGCATCTGATGAAAGCAGCCGGCGGCTCTGCGAGTGAAATCAGCCGATGAAAGTATGAATGAAAGCTGCTGGAGCGCAGTGATCAATAGGTGACGAGTGATGTGGCTTGCAAATAAACTGTATGCTGTAGTGTTAAAGGATATCAGAAGAGGAAATAAACTGAAAGCCTATAACTGTGCAGACTTTGATTAGTCAGGCTACATCATTTCAATTTCCCTGAAACATTTAGCCTAATAAATCCCAAGACACCATGATCATATTCTGGATTATTCAAAAATGAATTCACACTCAGAATCAATAAATCTAAATGCAGATAATATAAACACTGTGCCAGTAGAAGTGATCCTGTGCCTCTGAGCATGACACGGAGTCAAAATCTGTAATTGATTGGCATAAAATATGAATCGACTGGTTTTGAAGCAGTTATTGTGCGTCTGCCACCTGTAGTTACTGTTGGTAACAGCAGATGTGGTTTAATACTACAGGTCACAGCTAAACAAAGTATTCTCAGGCAGTAACTGGTCTTTTTCCATCATGATGTGAGCAGTCATGATCTGACTTTATGCTGCACACGACATGAGTCTGCAGTGAAAGTGAAAGGAGTTGGTGACCTGAGAAAGTGAGCAGCCTGTCGCCTGCAGCTATTCAGATATCAGCTCACTGTCGGCTCCTCACTGTTACAGCGCTGCAATATTTCACACTGCTGTCAGAAAAGTGTCTTGTTTTGTAGATTCATTTTTGATGAACGATGGCGGTCAGTGCTCATTCACACAACTTGTGTTTTGCCAGTTAAATACTTTTAATGTGAAGCTTCAGCGGCAGGAAATGTTCAGTTTGCATTAGCAGCAACTTAAAACAGCATTTTTATCTTGTAATTTCGCCACAGATGGTGAAGTTGACAGGAAGTTAAGAGTCAAGTTAAATCATAATGTCAGAAATTTCTACACCACCAGGATTTAGAAGATGCTGGAAGTTGCTGTGTTTATATTTTGGACCCATAAGAACAGGAAATATTTTCTGAACCCACAACAAATTTATAAAAATAAACCAACGTTTGTGTTTGAGATGATAAAGTCTTCCTTTATGATTCACTAAACAAACTATTTAAACCTTCCTTGGATCAGCTGGAAATGCAGGATCCAAACCCTCTGCATACAGTTTGCTCCTCCAGTGACTTTAAAGTGAAAACTATCATCTGTTGAACAAACTGAAGCTCCTCTGCTGCCTCCTGCTGGCTGCTTCCTGTCACTGTCAGTCTGTTCGGCCCTCAGGACAAACTGGAGAGCTCCTCACAAAACATTCACATTAACACAACAGCTACATTTACTACACTGCTGTACTCAAGTACAACACTCAGGTACTTGTACTTTACTTTCTACTTCTGCTCCACTTCTCAGAGGGAAATATTGTACTTTTACTTCACTACATTTATCTGACAGCTTTAGTTACTTAGAAACACATATGAGTTCACATTTAGTGTTTAAAATAGGTGTTGTTATAAACTCCCAACAGTTTATAGAATTATGACAACATTTATTGAAAGTTTTCTTGTACTCGATATAAATTCTTCACACCAGACTCTACTACTGAAAATCTCTAAGACAATCATCAGTTACAGTCTGATACAAAATGAGCTCCAGCTCAACAACTACAGCAGTAAAATCCTGCTTTTACATTAATGAGACATTAAAATAACAGAAACTTCATATAATTAACATCTTAAATGTTAAAACATCAACACTCACTGAGTCATAATGATGAGATATGAAGTAATTTACTGTCATATGTTGATCTGAGTTTTGGTTTAAAAAAAATCTCAGTACCTTAAAAATGTTGATTCACCACAGGAGCTTTTATTTCGGTAATTCTTACCTTTTTTGGGCCATAAGGGTCAAACAACAGAGAATCCCTCAGTAATAATAGAGCCAGAACAGATCTAATTATTAACTGCGGCTTACAGCAGATACAAGCCAAACTACTGCAGGAACCACATCAGCTTCTGTACGTTACAGTAAGGGAGGAAACATCAACGCTGACATGAGCCCCACAGACCCGACGGATGATGGGGAACACTTCACGGTACGTATGACTGGCGGTCTGAGGTTACACCAACTGATTTGTGGTGGAAATTATATATTTCCTTCTAAAGAAATAGTTACAACAAACAGGTGTCTTTATTATATTTATTTACAGAGGAGACATTTAATGCTAGAGAATAATTGTGGAGTCTAACAGAAAAGCCTTTCTCAGCCTTGAGCCACAGTGGAAACTCCTTTCTCACAGGAAAGCATGAAACAAAACAATCTCACAGAAGGTCATTATATCAAAACACTGGTACACTTAGTGGAAATTATAACATCACATAAGATGAGCAAAGAACATAAGGTAATGACATATAGAGGATTAATAAAACTACAGACAGGTAAAATCTATTTTCTAGTTTCTATTACAGTTCCCCCTTTGGCCGTCCTGTGGACACATTAAGTTTATTTTAGTAATAAACTGTCATTTCATCAATGAATGCTCTCATCTTACTGTTTAAGCAGTTTAGCAGTTTTTGTAGAACAGAGACATTCTTAAGTAGTGAGCAAGCTAGGGGATCAAAACATATTTAATTTAAACAGTTTGGTCTAAATCAAAGTTGTCATTGTCATGATCAGGTGGATTCAATCAGGTGAATCGTCTGACATGTTTCTCAGGAACGAGGCAGAACAGGAAGTGACTGGGTCGGCGTCACTCAGACAGGTATTTTACATATTTACTTACTATATAGACAGAATACATTAATTGCAAGGACACATTAACTGTTGCTAACAGTAAAAACAACCCACAGAGGAGATTAGAAACAAGATGGATTTAACGTTTTGCAGATATTATCGGCCGATATATGACTATTAAAAAAGAGAGTTGGATCCTTCCCTCATGTCATGAATGTTGCATAGTTTGCCCACCAGACGGCGCGCTGCACCTTCTCTGTTCAAAACACTGCAGCAGCACAGAACAAAACATCAGCTGACCAGTCCACCAGAGCTCAGAGCGGTGAGGAGCTCCCGGTAGCTCTTACACTCAATATTTGAGGTGGGTTGTTAATTTGTCATGTCAAGTACATGACTTAATAATAAAAACAGCCTTCATCACTTCTTTCCTGAAAACATTCATACCAGACTTGCTAACCCTCCCATTTTTCACTGGGGCTCTCCCAGAATAACAGCACAAGTAGGTGTGTGGTGGAGGCTATTGTTACGCTGACAGATGAGATTATAGATTTATTTCTTAAACAGTGCGGCACTTCCAGCGAACGATTCTCTCATTTCTCCCTAGTTCATTACTTCTAAATATTATTTAACAAGCTAGGGGATCAAAACATATTTAATTTAAACAGTTTGGTCTAAATCAAGGTTGTCATTGTCATCAAATAAGGTGAATCGCTTGGCATGTTTCTCGGGAAGGAGGCAGAACAGGAAGAGTTTGGATCGGCGTCACTCAGACTGATATATTTACACAATACATTATTAACAAGGAGACATTAAATTTTTCAAACAGTACAAACACAGAGGAGATGGTGCATGGGTTGGTGCAGGAGCCACGTTGAGAGCTTCAGTCTGCTTCTAAGATGAAACATTTCAAACTAGAGCCTTGACCTTGGGGAACCCGTCTGTAATAAATGAGTCTGAACTCAAGCCTCATATTCCACCTCTTTGTTGGAGCTTTTGACCACATCCCATGGCCTTCTTAAAGAGTCACTAAACCCCCCAAGCCTCTTATTTCAACTGATAACCAATGTGTATGGGTAATAAGTAGCATTTGTGTTTTCTAAAGGCACTCCTGCTGGTATAAGACTTGTCACATTGGCCACAGCTGTACGTTTTCTCTCTAGTGTGAACCCGTTGGTGTTGTTTTAGGTTACCGAATGTAGAAAAACTTTTTCCACACTGTTCACACAGGTGAGGTTTCTCTCCAGTGTGAACATGTTGGTGCCTTTTTAGGGCAACTGTTGTATTGAAAGATTTCCTACACTGTTCACACAGGTGAGGTTTCTCTCCAGTGTGAACATGTTGGTGCCTTTTTAGGGCAACTGTTGTATTGAAAGTTTTCCCACACTGGTCACAGCTGTACGGTTTCTCTCCAGTGTGAACACGGTGGTGGACTTTTATTGCACCTACTGTAGTGAAAACGTTGCCACATATGCCACAGCGGTACAGTTTCTTTCCCGTGTGAACACGCTGATGATTCCAGATGTTGTGAAGGATTTGTCACAGTGCTGACATTTGAGTCCCTCTGTTCTTCTCCTTCTCTATATCAACAGAGAGAAACACAATAAGTGAGATGTCATGATGGAGCAAACTATCTAAAACCATACATGACATTAGAGCTTTGAAATCACATACTAACCTACAGTACCTCATAGTGAGTATGTAGTGGCTATTACATAGTTAGTCATATACACTCTGCATGTACTGCATACTAAATAAATGACAATTACTCACAATACTGTAGTTGAACAGTTTGTGTACTTCTACTTTTTAAAGTAGATTTTTAAATCTGTAATTTTACTTCAAGTATGTTTTGTTTAAAGTATTGAACTTTGCTGCATCATCAGATCTGTTACGGACTAATAAAAAGCGCAAGAATAAAATTTCGACCACTTTGGCTTCAAGTGCAAGAGAACAACAGCTTTATGTTACATTGTAAGCTGTGAAAAAATGCTGTATTAAGTTACTGCTAATTAGGGCTGGACAATTAATTGCATGTGCGATATTATCGTGATGTAATACAACAAGATTTTCTAATTGCAAAGGCTGCTATTACACTCTGGTCACATGACACCCAAGAAGTTGATGCTTCGTCTGCACGTTACGCTGTACCTTGCCTTCTTGTTGTAAAACGGGCTTGACAGAACATAAACTTTAGTGTCTTTAGTGTATCACCCGCAGGTAACAGGTGAAATAGTCGAGTCATCCGCGGCTTTGACGGACAGGAAAAATGCACAACAGACAGACGCGTGGTAGTAAGGGAAGCGTATTGTGGCGATCGGCACCGGGGTCACACACACACAGCCACCAGTCAGCTCAGGAAATATCTGTGAAATGGCATTTCAAACCAAACTCACAAGTCCAAAAGAGGCCCAGTCTGTCCTGAGTTACAGCCAGTGTGCTCCGGTGATGTCGGAGAATTACTAAGCTTGTCTATTAAACACGGGAGGAGTCATTTGGTTTTATTTTCGTTGGCCAACGTTTGAACTGAACCTTAAACTGAGTATTTTTTGTTTGCTTACTGGGACACCAAGGAGATTTGAACTGAGATAAGGACATTAATTGCTAGTTGAACTGTGTGTTTTGTATTGAGCCCTTACTGTATAACACACTGTGGTTTTTCTTGTGGTCTGTAGGCCGACCTGATATTATATCGTATTATTTAATGCCATGACTTGACTCTCAAATTATCTTTCTCATATTATTATAATTTGATACATCTTCACCATTGCTCATAATAATAATTCTACCTAATTCATCGTCACATAAGAAAGAACAGTGTAGTTCTATCTATCCAATGTTGTGTTGGTCATACACCGATTTAATGCTTGTCCATTTTGAATAACACAGAAGGTAAAGAGCTTAAAAATGAATCGCATATGAAATTGCAATATTAGCAAAACTGCTTCACATTAAAAGCATTTAAATGGTGAAACACTATAACTTTGAAGTGGTCACAGGAAATGCAAGCTGTAAGTTTGGATAGCGCTGCTTTCATTCATCAAAAACACATCTACACAAGATAACCGTCATCTTCTGACAGCGGACCAGTTCGAAATATTGCATTGAGTAATGCAACAGGTGCAGACACATACAGATTGTCAGGAGCAGCAGACACAGTGAGCTGTTAGATAAAAAGCTGCGTGAGACAGGCTGCACACCTCCACCTTCTCAACCAGGTCACAAACTCCTTTCACTTTCACTGTTCAGACTCATGTTGTGTGCAGCATAAAGTCAGATCATGTCTGCTCAAGGTCTGAACTGCTTTGAATGTCACTCGTTTGTTAGAAGGTGATTAAACTAGTCGCCCCTAAATTTGGAGTGCACACGTATTCAAGCCTTTAAGGTAAATCCACCAAAACGTACCAGTGTGAGCTGACAGGCAGGTTAGCGACTTTATCCTGTCGTTTTCTTTCTTAGTTGATAACTACTATAGGAATGTAGAATCAGTGCGACTACAATGTGAAAGGTCACTGTTCACTGATCAGTTTTGTACAGATTACTTTAAACTGCAGCACTGTAGCCTTAATGTCCACAGAGTCACTGTGTTATAAAGGACAGTGTAGCTTATAGATTTTATTCTGTGCTGAGGATAAATTTCCGATGTCCAACTCTCTGTCCATACATCGATGACAGATGTTCAAGATCATGTTTGGGTAAAAAAGAAAACGAATGGCCTATTTAGCCGTGATTTCGATGTTTCTAAAGACGTAATTGTGTTCCAATATGTGCTTTGATATCGACAGTATAATTGAGGAAATGAAACGATGGCAGCTTCAGGCTCCGCAGGAGGAGTCAGAGAGAAACTCAGCGTTAGTTGTAGTAAACCTCCTCGCGAGCAGGTTAGGTTCACAGTGTAAGTTGCCGGGGGTTACAGACAGTTTATCTGTAGGGTAGGTGTGATTTGAAATTTATATATTCTGTATAAATAATTCACTGTGTAGCATAAAGGGAACTAAAAACTGCATTCATCTCACAACCCTGTTTTAATATAATACATACATTTACCTTGTACGTTGTATATTCATTTCATTCATTTTAGTCATGCACGTTAATAAACACAGTTGCTGAAATTTGTTTTTCTGCTGTTGTTATTTACCATGATTGATTTCCTGTGCCTTAGGATTGCAAGTGTCCAGGGTCAGGAGAGGGTGTAGGGGGGAAGCCCACTGCTGCAACTTGGCCCTGATTTGTCCTCATGGATGAGGTGTTGGGACAGAGGCATTCCACCACCCCACCTGTCGTAATTGCCTCTATCCCCGAAGACACACCAGGGCCAAGTGCTGCAGTGGGTGACCAGGAGGAGGAGGAGGAAGAGGAGGAGGAGGAGGAGGAGGAGGAGAGCCTGCCGAGAAAGAGAAAGAGGGACAGAGAGGATGAGCTGCTTCAGCTTCTCAAGGAAGACATGAGGTTGCAGAACAGAGGAGAGCACAGGAGAGCAGAGACAGGATGGACAGGCTGTTCTCTCTACTAGAGAGACTTGCCCAAAAATTAATCCTGAAATAATAATATATACAATATTTATTAATCAATTAAAATAAAATATTTGTTAAATAAATTATTTTATTTTCTGTGGTCTTTATAAATATTAGTATTTACAACATTTATTCCACTGAGCAGGCAGACCCTGGTGATGCTGCTGGACCTGGATGGGCTGCCACAATAAAGACCCTGGTCAGCAGGACATCATCTGGGATGGTCTCCAGAGTGTGGGTGCATCTCTCCACTGTCCACCGCATCGTCCATCAGTGGGTTTGCAGGGATGGTTCAATCGACGGTTGCCATTTCACTAAGATGTTTTAGTAAGAGGCAAGAATAATAAGCTGTGTACACACTTTCTTTCTTTGCTTTCTTGGTTTCTTGGTTTGAGTGTTTTGTAATGATGAAGAACATGTGTCTGAAATGCAGCTTGTAGCTCTGATCACAGTCAGCACCTTCCGCTAACACTAGAGTCAAACACACAACAGGAAGCTGGACAAACAAATGTCTCCACACAACTAGCTGATGTCAGTGAGGAAGTGTTGTAGAAAGACTGCTGTGTCATGTGATGTTTATGTGACACAGATGTGTAGTGATGGTGTAACCCTCCCCTCCATGTCTCTGCTGGGACGTCCTCACAGGCAGCATGTTGTCTCTGGGTCATTCTGCTTCCTCCGTCCTCCAGCCGTTGACCCAGAGATCCACCGAGCTCCTCCATCATCCAGGATGTTCCCCTCACTTTCACAGGTGGAGCAGAGAGGAGCCCCAGCTGCTGTTACCGGGCAGAAACAGGCTGCTTGTTGATTGGTCGGCCGATCTGATGGACAGTAAAAGTGGAAATTCCAATATTAATATTCCTCCAGAAGTGTAAAAGGGAATAACAGCAGCAGCAGAGGCTCTGAACGTCTTCATGATGATTCAGCAAATGGAAATGATTCTGTGTGTGTGGAATCAGAAATGTTTTAATGCAATAAATCTTTATTGCTCCCTCACATCTGGGGCCTGAATCCTGAAGCTGGTTTAGCTGAGTCTGGGTCTCTCTGGGTGATCTGGTCTCAATGAGTCTAACAATGGCCATCCTGAATAACCAGTATCATGAAGCTGTTTATGGACAGATTGTGTTAACTCTGGGTTTTCCCTCCAGCTCTGAGTGTGTTGATGTGAAACAGGGCGAGTTGTTGGTTCCAACAACATCATCACAACCATGAAGGAAAAGCTTCTTCTGAGACCTGCTCAATATATATTAGAAAGATTTCAGGCAGATTATTGGACAGATGCTGCATCCATATTACTATCCTGTGTTCCACCAGTATTATGTCAGAGTGATCAGCCTGTGAGTACGGATGTATAGTACAAAGTGGAGCGATTTGTTTACTAGCCTGCAGTGATGCAGGCAGAGGCAGTATTGTTAGCTAGGACCTGCCACTGTTCGCAACATAACTTCATAATCGTTTTACCAATACTTGATACACTTACTGCAGTCTAACTGTAATAAAGTGTGGACCAAGGTTATTATCGTCAACTAAGACAAAGAAAATAACGAAAACTAGATGTGTGATAAAAACGAGGCTTTACAAAAAAACGATAACTAACTAAAACTTTATTGTAGGTTTGCAAAACTAACTAAAAGTAACTAAAATGAATCTGCAAGGCAGACAAGGCTGGGACTGTAACAGACTCCGTGAGTTAGTCTGGCGCTGTTACACCTTTGCCTCCCGCTCACGATGCTTCGATTAAAGCTCCAAGATGCCATCCTTCCTTGGTCAAATGTGTTGGACCTATGTCATCTGCAGAGGAAACAAAGGGGAAGGGCAACCAAAAACCACAGTGTGCGTGGTCCGCCAAAGGTGTTAAATGTGTCTCCTAAAGTCTCCTAAAGCTAACTTGTTGTTTTTAGTGTCTCTGTTCAGGGAGCGATTAAAGCAGGATGCAAGTCGGCGAAGGAAGTGTTTTCCCCCTCACGGGTCCGTAAAGAAGGTGAAGACAGGTGACAAAGTGTTTGCCTCAGTGTTTTTACTTTGTGGTTTGTAGGACGTGATGTGCTGGGTGCCGTTCCAAACTTCTCCTTGCGCCGTGAGTTCGGTGACTGTGCAGTGGCAGCTGTTGGCCCGGCATTCCCGACCAGTGGAAGCCGGTGTGGTGAGCAGCGGGTGACTCCACGTGTCCTTCCCCAGCGCGGTGGGAGCCATTAAAAACTGTGTAGCCTATTGTGTTGCATATCCAGTGTCATTTAATTTACTTAATATAATTCATATTGTCTCTGGTGTGGGCAGAGATCGTTTTTAGTTGATTAAAAGCCTTTTGTTACATTGATTGGAATAAATACATTAACTTGACACATGTCTTCAGTCATCCTTGGTTTTTCCACCCGGTTATTTATCTCTTTGCTCGTCCCACACCCCTGGACAAGCTGGGGAGGTAACACATATACCAAAATATTTGAAATGGTCTGAACAGATGGATACCCCTCCGAACGTGCAGCACAGAGTGACGTATGGTGTGACGTATCTTTACATTATAAAAGTTATCACACGTGGGATAGGTACCAAAACCCAGTGTTATGACTCACTGATCATATTCTGGCCACATACAGTATGATCTTATACCAGCCACAGGCTTTCTGCTCGTTCCAGACTTTATTTAATCTTATTTATCTAAAGAATATTTCTATTTGATGGAATGGTGCAGCCATGAAAACATGGAGGATCTGGTATGAATATGTCACTCAGTGTTAACAATAGATATTGATATTGCAATTTCTTTTTTCTGGGATATATATTGCGATATGAAAAAAATACAAGAATTTTCACCTGACTTAAATAGCAATATCTGGAATAATTGGGGTGATTTTGTATGGGAAATGTATAGGAAATAAAAAAATAAATAGGCTGAAAAATTACATTTTACTCAAGACTTTTTGATTGCACCATCCTTTCTCTTTAATGGACATTTTAAAAATCAAAAAACATTTGAGCAGCTATACAACCAGTGCAGAGTTGTTTTCAAAAAAACATTAAAACAAAGTCTTGGTCATAATGGTTGAACAAATGAAGGTAAAATTTAACTTTTACAATTGTATAAAATCTGGTTTGGTTTTCACGCAGACACATTTTAACAAAATTATAAAACTAAAAGAGCAGCAGCACGACCAGTCTCCTGAGTGATTTACAAAAATAAAACTTAATTTAAATATATAATTTACTATCAACTAAAAACTATCAACTAATAAATAGCAAATGTCAATTTAGAACCATTTTTAAATCAACTTTTCTTAGCAACATACAAAAAAGTGTTGGGTAGTGTGTTCAAACAAATAAAGAAAATCTGCTTTCTTAGCAGCTAAACAAGTGTCAAGTTAAGAGGTTTTTGGCGAAGAATACTTGAGACAAGAGCATTGGCAAGTGACGATGTTGCCACCTGCACTGAAAATCCTTTCTGGAGGTGGAGCTTGTAGCAGGGATGCATAAATACTTGCGGGCAAGCTTGGCGAGTCGTAGAAAGCTAACTCTGTGACTTTTCCACCATGCAAGTGGATCTTCCTCTTTGTCTGTGGAACGTATCAGCAGGTAATTGTTTAACTCTGCTTCCACAGCATCCTTAAGGGTCAGAGAGGAATCACCCTTTGCTGCAGCTCCGCTTTGTTTAAAGAAACTTCTGGGCTTTTTCAAGAGCACATCTGGCCTTCCAGCTGTGAGAGAAGTGACTCACCAGCTTCTTGCAGACACCTGCAGCATGGTCAACGCGTCCATCCTTTTTCACTGCATTTTCTAAGGGAAAAAACAATAACAAAACAAAGTACATATTAATTAATTTACACAATTATATTTTGAACTAAAAGTGATTATTAAATTGTGTTATCTTATGTCCATTTTCTTTTTTTTTTTTCACATGTCTTCATGATGTGTGTGTGTGTGTCTTTAAAAAGTATTTGCTCATAATACTAACATGTTAAAAGAGTAAAATAAACATAGCATGGGCATATAACTTACCAACTGCAAGATGCAATCTGTGGCCAAAGCACTGCAGCCTGGTCCACTTGTTCAGGGCGGCAGCTTTTACCATGTTCGCCGCATTGATGTTTTACAGACTTGACGTCTCTCATCTAGTCCCCAAGCAGCCACCTCTTCTCTCATCCCCATTGCAATGTTCTCACTTGTATGATCCTCCAAGAAAAATGGTGTTTGCAAACAGCGACTTTTGAGTTGGAAGTCCTTATTAATAAAGTGGACGCTCAGACCAATGTGGGGGTCTGTTGTCCGGCTGGACCACGAATGACAGCTCGGTTTCAACTTCTGCATTTGTCATACAGCTCTGGGCAACTTGAGAAAAATATGTGCGTGATGGTATTTCATACTGCTTATCAAGCGTCCGGATCATGTTTTTGAAACCCTCTTTGGTTATTGTATTGATTGCACCTCGCTAAGACATGACTCCAAAGTTATCGCATCGGTAATTTCTCTCTCGCCATTTGGAACCTTTCTAGTATGGTGCAACACTGGCAAAAGCATCTGAAATACTTGCTGTAGCGGCTGTTGCTTTGGATGACCTTCACTTCTCGCTTTGCACTGGTCGTACTGAGCTTTGTGGTGCCGATTTAAGTGATCGAACAAATTAGTTGTGTTGCCTCGTTTTTTTTGGAACAACTACAAGACACAGGTGTCAAAGTACCTTAGTTTGGTCAATGTTGTCGTTTCTGTAGCCAAAATAGTTCAAAACCACTGAATTTGCTTTTCGTCTTGGCACCAAATCCACTTTTTCGCTGGTTTTCTCCTGTTCCCCACTCATTTTCACGTTGTCTATAAATAGCCGGGGCGGTGCCTGCTTTCATAAATTGATCAAGATATTGTGATCGGTGGTGCGCTGTGCAGAGCCCGTTTGTCACTCACTAGCAACAAACTGTGTATCCAAGAACTCTAAAATCCAAGTAAATTATGTTAACATCAGAGAGACTTAGTATATTAGTTGTGCAAAACCTTTGCCAGTATTCGTTTTGTATCAAGCAGCAAAAATATTCTGTTATTTGCCTTGCTTGACATCGCATGTGACTGCAATGTGACTATTGCTCAAGTGCACATCTCGATGCTGAAACAATAAATTGTGCAGCCCTAGTTAACATCATATAGCTGAACTTCACAGAGGAGGTGGAACAAGTTGAACACAATAAATATGAGAGGTCTAATGTAAAATCAGTGTTTGTGCTGTTAAAATCTGTGAACAACAACAACAACCTTTCTGGGCTGCTGATCTTCCATTATAGGAGGACTGGTTGTTTCTATTAAAGGTAACAGGACACAAACCCTCTGCACACAGTTTGCTCCTCCAGTGACTTTAAAGTGAAAACTATCATCTGTTGAACAAACTGAAGCTCCTCTGCTGCTTCCTGCTGGCTGCTTCCTGTCACTGTCAGTCTGCTCGTCCCTCAGGAGAAACTGTACAGCCTATGACCAACTCTCTGGTCAGAAGACTTCACTTCATATGGAGGACAGAATCTGACAATTACAAACGAATACAGAAATTAAAAAATGCTCAATAAATAAACATCCTATTAAATGCACCAACAAAATTACTAAGTAAATCTAGGCATTAATTAAAATTATAGAATGAGACACAAATTGAAATATTTATCTTAAGTTGTTTCTTTATTTATTCACCTTTGTAACCATTAGGGATGACGCCACAGACTCCCAGCTAGAAATGCCCGCCCCCCTGGATCCTTGATTGGATGGTGAACTGATATTCCTGACTGGATAGTCAAATACCATGTTAATCCGAGCATCCCCATTGGTTATTCAGTAGGATGTGTGGGAGAAAAGTACTTGTAACTGGGGGTTTGTTTTGCATTTCCACACATTCAAAAATTCTTAAAAATACAAAATACTTCCACACATAAAACGTTTTCACACAGCTACAATACATTTGGGGCAATATTTATTCCACAGTCCTGCAGCCAGTTCAGCATGTTAACTTAAAACCTCACGTTATTTAATATGTGGTTATGGACACATAATTTATCAATTAATATACGTTTAAATTCAGCATAGCATAGTCAGTCTCTCTGTCCTTCGTCTTCCGAGTCCTCAGTTCCACTTGATGGAAACCAGAGCTCATGAGATGTTCCTTAAAAGACAGTGGTATCAGGTTCTCCTAGCCACAGTCAGGTTGTGATTCACTAAACTGGCTTAGGTTGTCAGAGTTAGCTCTCACCCATCGTTGTTTATGCTCTGGGAGTTCTTGCAGGTCCGTTGTATACCAAGAAACTGTCATCCAACTTTTCCATTAGTGACCTCCC
>NC_060161.1:38266923-38270523 GCF_021292245.1 Micropterus dolomieu
AGGTAACAGGACACAAACCCTCTGCACACAGTTTGCTCCTCCAGTGACTTTAAAGTGAAAACTATCATCTGTTGAACAAACTGAAGCTCCTCTGCTGCTTCCTGCTGGCTGCTTCCTGTCACTGTCAGTCTGCTCGTCCCTCAGGAGAAACTGTACAGCCTATGACCAACTCTCTGGTCAGAAGACTTCACTTCATATGGAGGACAGAATCTGACAATTACAAACGAATACAGAAATTAAAAAATGCTCAATAAATAAACATCCTATTAAATGCACCAACAAAATTACTAAGTAAATCTAGGCATTAATTAAAATTATAGAATGAGACACAAATTGAAATATTTATCTTAAGTTGTTTCTTTATTTATTCACCTTTGTAACCATTAGGGATGACGCCACAGACTCCCAGCTAGAAATGCCCGCCCCCCTGGATCCTTGATTGGATGGTGAACTGATATTCCTGACTGGATAGTCAAATACCATGTTAATCCGAGCATCCCCATTGGTTATTCAGTAGGATGTGTGGGAGAAAAGTACTTGTAACTGGGGGTTTGTTTTGCATTTCCACACATTCAAAAATTCTTAAAAATACAAAATACTTCCACACATAAAACGTTTTCACACAGCTACAATACATTTGGGGCAATATTTATTCCACAGTCCTGCAGCCAGTTCAGCATGTTAACTTAAAACCTCACGTTATTTAATATGTGGTTATGGACACATAATTTATCAATTAATATACGTTTAAATTCAGCATAGCATAGTCAGTCTCTCTGTCCTTCGTCTTCCGAGTCCTCAGTTCCACTTGATGGAAACCAGAGCTCATGAGATGTTCCTTAAAAGACAGTGGTATCAGGTTCTCCTAGCCACAGTCAGGTTGTGATTCACTAAACTGGCTTAGGTTGTCAGAGTTAGCTCTCACCCATCGTTGTTTATGCTCTGGGAGTTCTTGCAGGTCCGTTGTATACCAAGAAACTGTCATCCAACTTTTCCATTAGTGACCTCCCGAATTTTCCCTCAGGGTGGGGGAGTAACAGATTAGGTAATGAGGATACAAAAAACGTAACTGTATATAGTTACAGTACAAGAAAAAAAGACATAATCAGATTACAGGTACATTTAGAAAAGTCAGGGAATAGGGATTACTTTAAGCAGAAAGTTTCCATGAAACAGAAAATGCAATGCTATTTGTCTCCATATAAGTTTTTTTAGATACAGTCTATGGTATATGTTTGTGTTTCTGTAAAGCTAGAAAGGGACGTGTCACAGATAGTAATTGGCATTTACATTTGCCAGTAGCGCTGAGTGTGTGTTAACGTTACGGCCACACCCCGTGACCAGTCCGCATGGACTGGTTCCAGCTATCAGTAAGTAAACGATTTGAATTACATATAGTGCTATAAAAATACAGTGACTGCCCTCTACTGGTTAAAATCTGGCTACTGCAATTTAATTGCTAGCTCGGCTCTGTGAAAAACGTCAAAATGATCAGAATCAGCTTTCTTTGCCAGATATGTGTACACATATGAGGAATTTGACTCAGGATTGTACAATGCTCACTGTGCTTACTTTAAATGCTTTGTGTATGCATTTGTGTCTTCTAAGAGTTCTCCTGTTTGTATAAGATTTGCCACACTGTTCACACCAGTAAGGTTTCTCACCAGTGTGAACACGTTGGTGGATTTTTAGGTTACCTGATTGAGTGAAAGTTTTTCCACACTGTTCACACCAGTACGGTTTCTCACCAGTGTGAACACGTTGGTGGATTTTTAGGTCACCCGATCGAGTGAAATCTTTTCCACACTGTTCACACCAGTACGGTTTCTCTCCAGTGTGAACACGTTGGTGAGTTTTTAGGTGACATGATCGAGTGAAAGTTTTTATACACTGTTCACACCTGTGAGGTTTCTCTCCAGTGTGAACAAGTTGGTGCTTTCTTAGGTGACCTGATAGAGCGAAAGTTTTTCCACACTGTTCACACCAGTACGGTTTCTGTCCAGTGTGAACACGCAAGTGGTTTTGTAGGTTACTTGATGTAGTGAAAGTTTTTCCACACTGTTCACACCAGTGTGGTCTCTCTCCAGTGTGAACACGTTGGTGGGTTTTTAAGTCACCTGACAGAGCGAAAGTTTTTCCACACTGTTCACACCAGTACGGTTTCTGTCCAGTGTGAACACGCAAGTGGTTTTTTAGGTGACTTGATGTGGTGAAAGTTTTTCCACACTGTTCACACGAGTGAGGTTTCTCTCCAGTGTGAACACGTTGGTGGATTTTTAGGTGACCTGCTCGAGTGAAAGTTTTCCCACACTGTTCACACCAGTGAGGTTTCTCTCCAGTGTGAACACGTCTGTGGTTTTTTAGGGCACCTGATGTAGTGAAAGCTTCCCCGCACAGGTCACAGCTGTACGGTTTCTCTCCAGTGTGAACTCTTTGATGAATCTTCAAATATCCAGATGTTGCGAAGGATTTGTCACAGTGCTGACAGCGATGACGTTTGAGTCCATCTCTTCTTCTCTATATCAACAGAGAAACACAGTAAGTGAGATGTCATGGTGGAGCAAGCCATCTAAAACCAAAAATGACATTAGAGCTCATCTTTGAAATCACCCACTTAACTTATGTACCACATAGTGAGTATGTACTGTCTTACATAGTCAGTCATAATAATCTTTATTTGTAGAGCACTTTTCAAAAACAAGTTACAAAGTGCTTTTACAAGTGTAAAGACAATAATACCCAAGAGACAATAATACAAAAACAATACAAGATAAAAGCATGAAAACATTGAAAAGACTAAAATACACTTTTAAGATAAATATAAAATTAGTAAAATACAATCAAATAAAAGGGATAAAATAAAGTCAAATAAGATCGGGAAAGGCTCTCCTATAAAAGTATGTTTTAAGAAGGGACTTAAAAGAGTTCACTGACTCAGCCGACCTGATTTCCTCGGGCAGGCTGTTCCAGAGCCTCGGGGCCCTGACAGCAAACGCTCTGTCCCCTTTAGTTTTCAGTCGAGACTCTGGAACAGACAACAGACCTCTGCCCGAGGATCTCAAGGTACGTGCTGATGGCGAGAGGCTATGAAGAGTTAGATTTTATAGATTTTTGGGTTAAACAGGTGAAAAGGCTGTTGCAATAATCCAGGCGTGATGAGATGAAGGCGTGTAAAATGGTCTCGGTGTCCTTAAAAGTTAACATAGATCGAATTTTAGCTATATTTCTAAGTTGATAAAAACATGATTGAACAAGCTTTGTGGTGTGCTGCTCGAAATTTAAATTACTATCAAACCAAACACCAAGGTTCTTTGCCACAGGCTTAATGTGATTTACTAGGGAACCAGTAGATGGCAGTATTTGATTTGCCATCTGCTGGGACCCGATGACCAGGATTTCTGTTTTGTCTGAGTTCAGCTGGAGGAAATTATTTGACATCCATTTTTTTACTTCACAAAGGCAGTTGTTAAGTGAACTCAGCATTCCAGGGTCTGAGGATCTGACGGGCAAGTATACAGTGGGTACGGAAAGTATTCAGACCCCTTTAAATTTTTCACTCTTTGTTTCATTGCAGCCATTTTCCAAAAATCAAAAAAGTTC
>NC_060161.1:38270543-38271571 GCF_021292245.1 Micropterus dolomieu
GCACTTTTCAAAAACAAGTTACAAAGTGCTTTAACAAGTGTAAAGACAATAATACCCAAGAGACAATAATACAAAAACAATACAAGATAAAAGCATGAAAACATTGAAAAGACTAAAATACACGTTTAAGATAAATATAAAATTAGTAAAATAGAATAAAATAAAAGGGATAAAATAAAGTCAAATAAGATCGGGAAAGGCTCTCCTATAAAAGTATGTTTTAAGAAGGGACTTAAAAGAGTTCACTGACTCAGCCGACCTGATTTCCTCGGGCAGGCTGTTCCAGAGCCTCGGGGCCCTGACAGCAAACGCTCTGTCCCCTTTAGTTTTCAGTCGAGACTCTGGAACAGACAACAGACCTCTGCCCGAGGATCTCAAGGTACGTGCTGGTGCGTATGGGACTAAAAGGTCAGAAATATAACAAGGCGAGAGGCCATGAAGAGTTAGATTTTATAGATTTTTGGTGAAAAGGCTGTTGCAATAATCCAGGCGTGATGAGATGAAGGCGTGTAAAATGGTCTTGGTGTCCTTAAAAGTTAACATAGATCAAATTTTAGCTATATTTCTAAGTTGATAAAAACATGATTGAACAAGCTTTGTGGTGTGCTGCTCAAAATTTAAATTACTATCAAACCAAACACCAAAGTTCTTTGCCACAGGCTTAATGTGATTTACTAGGGAACCAGCAGATGGGACCCAATGACCAGGATTTGTGTTTTGTCTAAGTTCAGCTGGAGGAAATTATTGTTGTTAAGTGAACTCAGCATTCCAGGGTCTGTGGATCTGACGGGCAAGTATATTTGTGTGTCATCAGCATAAATATGAAAATAAATACCATGTTTATGGATAATATGTCCAAGGGGAAGCAGATACAAGGAAAACAAAATGGGTCCTAAACCGACCCCTGAGGCACACCATATTTACCTGGACAGAACGAGGAGACATAGTTGTTTACAGACACGCAAAACTTCCTATTTGACAGGTAGGATGAAAACCATTCTAGAGCAGTACCAGAGATCCCCACCCAG
>NC_060161.1:38271671-38279735 GCF_021292245.1 Micropterus dolomieu
CAGAGGTTGTTGAAAGTATTAAATCTGCAATTTTACCTTTACTTAATTAAGTTTTGTTTAAAGAATTGTACTTTGCGTTATAAGTGGTCATAAGATTTACTCAGTAACAGATGTGACTGAAAATGTAGCAATCTGAACATTTCCTGCTGCTGCATCTTCATATTAAAAGCATTTAACTGGCAACACACAAGTTGAATTTTATTTTGAAGCCGTCTCAGGAAATACAATCTGTAAGCTAGATTAGCGCTGACTGTTCTTATTCATCAAAACAGTTTTCTGACAGTGGACCAGTTTGAAATATAGCAGTGAGTAATGAAGCAGTCAGGAGCAGCAGACACAGTGAGCTGTTAGATAAAGAGCTGCATGAGACAGGCTGCACACCTCCACCTTCTCAGCCAGGTAACCAACTCCTTTCACTTTCGCTATTTAATGTCTCATGCACTTGATGGAAACCAGAGCTCATGAGATGTTCCTTAAAAGAAGTTTACAAAAAAGGTACATAAATGACAACGTTAGGTTTTCAAAATAAGGTAATATAACTTATTTTATTAACTTATTAACTTTATTAACTTAATTTCCTTTTAAATGAATTTCTGAAAATAACATTTCTTGTAAAGTGCATTAAAGAGGTGTTATTATGCTAATTTTCAGGTTCAAAATCTTAATTAGGGGTTGTACCAGAACAGGTTTACATGGTTTAATTGCACATGCGCAGTTCCCAGGTAAGGACTACTAGCCAATCAGAAGCAGAGAAGGGCGGGTCGTAAGAAACAAGGTAGTGTGAACCAAAACAAAGTCCACAACCAATGCTGCCTTGCAGAAAAATGCTACCATAGCACAAATCGATAGACTCGACTCCACCCTGCTCCGTTTTCTATTGCAGATAGACGTAGATTGTCGTCATAGCGACGCCACACACAACGGCCGCGACGTAATGTTCAATGAGACACACACAGCAGTGATCCACACAGCTTTCTCTTTTTTAAGTTAAAATGTTTTAACCTTCCTCAGAATGTAAAGACAGATAAGCGGTATGAAAAGCTTCCAGCTGCCGTTGTTGCTGCAGCGGTCTGTGTGACGGCGGGAGCAGAGGGCTCTGTGAGCGGGCGGCTGGCCGGCCTCACACGCTCCTCCCGCGGGTTGGCGCAGGCTTCCCCCCCGCCGCCACTTGTGGAGCTCCTCAACTGAGCTGATTTCTCACCTCAAAACTTCTCAGAAGTGGATTTATTGATGAAATAATGTATGAAAACTGTAAAATATAAAACTTTCTGTTGCTGGCCTCTGTCTGGTGCACAGCAATGATGATGCAGTGAATAGTGAATATTCTCTATGACCAATCAGCAGTCTGTCGTGTTTTCACGTTACATTTTAGTTTCCCTCAGCTCGCTTGGGACCTTGATGGAGGTGAGGTGATACGAAAAAAAGTACCTGGAAGCAGGTACAGGTGCAACATTTCTACAATGGAAACTCAGACTAAGGCGAGTCGAGCCAAAGGGCCTCCGCTCAGACTAGCTTGGTTTGAGGGCGTGCCTGACCCCGCTAGCCGCTTGGCAAGCTTTATGACGCGTTTTCATTGTGACGTCACAAGTACAGGAAGTGAAGGGCTGGACTACAAACAAGCTGTTTTCAAGCAGTTCAGAGCAGAGTTTTCTGTGTGAGATGGGAACTCCCTTTGGGCTGGACTTTGAGCTTTTTCACTTTGCAAACCTGTTACATGCACAAAAAGAGAGATAACTCAATAAAAGGAGAGGGAAAACGCCTAAAAGCTCTTTAAGTTTTACAAATGTTTAAATAAAGAATTAGAAATTTTGTAATTACTGTCTGTCTGGATTGAATCATTAGTACTTGTGTAGGTTTAAAAAAACTAATGCATGTACTGTATTCTGAATTACATATTTACAGTAAGATATGTTACTGTAAAAGTGAAAAACGGTTCTATTTACCAATAGAAATATTGGTAAAATGACCCTACTTCTCAGCTGATTTATTGCCTCAGTAAACACTTTCCTGATGGGTTTATGGTCTCAAACGTTAGTTTCAAGTCATCTTCAATCCAACATGATTCATTTAGTAAATTATATTCCCATTTAGAGGAAAATAGACCATAAAGCAGAGGATGCTTCAGGGCGGGACAATCTGTGATTGACAGGTCGTTACCATAGCGACATCAGGCTAGAGGTACTGTACCTAAGGCACAGTAAATTTAACCAGCTCCGTTGAAAAAGCTTATTTGGATTGGCTGTTCACTTTCTCTGGCAAGTACATTTAGTTTTAAGCCAGTTGTTCGCTAGATAAAATTATCAACCAGGTTAAAATGAAAGGTGAAATACAGATGCACCAAGCTCGTCCAAATATGGTCATGTCCGGTGCCGCCGGCTGCAAAAAAACAACATGGCGGCGCCCTATCGGCCAAACTCGAGGCTTCAAAACGGCAGTCCACAAACTAACGGGTGACGTCATGATGACTACGTCCACTTCTTATATACAGTCTATGACGTGTTTATGAAATTGAGCGCACATGCACGAGCCACATACCCCACATCGCTTCCGCCCATAAATTACAATGCATATGACCATGAATACGGCAGCATCACCTCCTACGGTCCCCATTACAACAGCCAATCCTGCTGCAAAACAACAACATACTTAAGTAAGTGCAAGATCGAGGTGCTGTTTACCGACGTGGAGGGGGGAAGAAATAACTCTTTGATCACGACAAACGCAACGGCGCAACTGGCACAATGCCAGTCAACGCAGCCGGCTCAGAGACTCATAATGGCTGAAATAAGGGAAACATGGTCTGACATGTGAAAAAAGATGGGAAAGAGTTTCTTCGATACAGAATTTGAGGTGTTAGTGAGTCAGAAGTTAGTTCCATCAGTTTGGTCTGTCTAATGCTAAAGTTCAGCACACAGATCCAACAGTACATACAAGTTATACTAAAGGCGCAGCTCCACCAAACTCACGGCCCAACCAGGAGAACAACAAAACGCGCGTGCGCACATTTTCAGCTGAGGACTGCGGCTTGCTAGACTTCAACTCAACAATCACTCATGATTTCAGTTAAATGCTTAAGTTTCTGTTAATGTTTCCTTGTCTGTGGTCCGCTGGCAGAACACTGGGTGCTTTCTGATCAAGTGCTGTCGCCGAGGCGACATAAGTTTCATTTTACGGTGGACAGACTGTGACATTACAGAGTTGTTTTCTTTTAGCTTGAAATAATCCCATACTTTGGACGCCTTTCTTCTTCTTCATAAATTGCTATTTTCTCTCATCCTCCACATCGCACGATGTATGACAGTAATAAATGTCCGTGCGAAACAGAGTGCTATATAGTTTTATGGATTAAACAAAGCCTTGATGCAAAGAATTTGCGTTGCACCTATTCAGTGGCGGTTTTAGTGATTTGGAGGCCCTGGGAAAAGAAGAACTTGGAGGTCCCCCCCACCCCCCCAATAGCTTCTGTTTCGGGGACTGCTGAAACAAAACAAGCTGTTTTCAAAAAAAAAAAAAATATGAATAGATATCTATATAATAAAAAATGCACTACAATTTTATATGGAGGGGGGTGTCACGTTTACCCAATGTATTAGTACAATTCAGCATTGGGTGGAGTCATTAGGTCACATGACATTGACGCTTTTGAAAAAAATAGATTTTTCCACATGGCTTTTATAACAGTAATGTATTGATGGTCCCTAAGCAAACCCCCAGAGTTTAAGAGCGAGCCCTCAAGAGGCGAGCCAATGGGCCTTATATTGCCAACACTGGAAACTGAAACTAAGTAAGAAGACGCCACTAGATCCTGAGTGAATTATATTTCCACACAAGTGGTTGTTTGTCTATGTGTGGCCTTGCGATGGACTGGCGACCAGTCCAGGGCGTACCCCGCCTTTCGCTCGATGTCAGCTGTGATTGGCTCCAGCCCCCGTGACCCTGTACGCAGGATAAGTGGTTGACGATGGATGGCCGCGTGTCACAAACTGCTCTCCGTTTATGACAGGACATGGCTAATTTGTGCATGTCTGCAGTGTGGAAATATTTTAAATAGGAAAACTTCCACCAGCTGGACCAGTGGAGGAAAACTAAACTCTAGACTGACTCTGATCTCTATAAAGAATCTCCACAAATACTATTTAGAGCTGAAACATTCATGACAATATTTCAGAGAATAATATTGCTGTTTGTCGCTGTGAAAAACTCCTCTTCTTGTTTCCAGCAGATTAGACGTGTCCATGGCGTATTGCTGCCCTCTACTGTTGGTTATTCACATCTTAGTTAGTGGTGATTGTCTATATCCCTCTGTATAATCCAGTTTCATGTAGGTAGTCGATCAGTTTCTTCATTTTGTTCCAACAATCCAAATTAAGTAGAGTGCTATGCTAAATATAGTTTCTCCAATTCCTCCCAGGTCTCTGAACAATTTCTTCCTTTGACGAAAGTACTTTCTACAATGAACTAATACATGCTTCACCATTTTCTTGTCTCCACATTCACATTTTCCATCAGGATGTTTACCAGTCAGCACCAGCCCACAATGCCAAAACATCAATCTGGATAAAACTACTCTCTCTCTCTCTTCACTTACATCTAAAAGCACATTTTCCTTTCTCTACAATTCTTTGTACTGAGTAATATGCTCTCCCTTTCGCCATGATTTTTGCCACATTTCTTTTACTGACTTATTTATTATTTCGGCGACGCATACTGTAAATTAATTTGAACTCTTTCCTCCTCTTTCCTATTAATAGTGTCGGTATTGGAGTTGTACGAAACGGCCCACTACATACTTCAAGGGGTTTTGCTTGGACTATCAAGTTGGCTAATCACTGAAGGGGCTGCTGACCCATATATACTCTATATCATCGTCATAGATTCACTATCAGCCCCCCAATCACGCCTAGCCACACACCTTAGGACAGGGGTCTCAAACTCCAGGCCCACGGGCCACATCTGGCCCTCCCTCCCCCTCGATCTGGCCCGCGAGGTGATTGAAAAAATTACAAAATCTGGCCGGTCAAATTATTTAATTTAATTATATTTTATAGCTGTTTAACACCAATTCGAGCTAACAATTTGAAATAATAAAAAACGTTTTAAATGCATTTCGTGTGTCATGGCTAAGGTGAAAGGTAAGGTGGCCTCAAATGCCCGCTGTAGGCTGAAGAAGAAAGATGCTGCTGTCCACATCAAAATGGTGTTATGCCAAAGGTGGATGATAAACACAGGCTGTTTCAAGAAAGATGGACAAAGCAGTACGCTAAGCTGTTTTTGTGGAGTTTTATAGAAAAGCTACCTGATATGCAACGGAAAAGTTACCGTTTTAAAGGAATATAATATATCAAGTGTCATTACTGGACTAAACACGGAGAGGAACGAGCGAGAAGTAGGTTACCAGGGAGACGAGAGGACAACAGCCACGCAGCTACAGAGAAGATTTACATCACAGCAAAGTATTTAACGCCAAGAAGGATGCTGAAACTGAAGTTATGTTATGTGGTGAGTGAATTAATCACCAATGAAGGGCAGTGTGTGTTAAAAGTTGCAGATATTTTATGTGCAGAAAATAAGAACAAGTTCAACAATATAACTATAAGCGCGATCGACAAACACGGTGGCGGAGCGGATCAGCTAGTTACAAGTCACCTTTATGATCAGTAATGTGATAAAGTTAAAGATTTCACTGCATACTCTGTGGCGCCCGATGAAATCACAGATAAAACCGATCGCAATTTTCATCAGGAGTAGGCTATTAATGAGAAGTTCAAAGTGACACTGGATTGCCACGGAGCCGACTGGAAGGCATTAACGGACTGATGGCGCTGGTACAGAGAAGGTTAGAAGAGGAAAAAGCAGGTGCTGCACTGCATTATACACCAACAGGCACTGTGAAGCAAGTTCTTGAATATGAACATTTCATGTTTGTTGTCTGTTGCAAATGGCGCTTAGTGACTTGCAGAGGGAAAAGTAGATCTTATTGGACTATTTCAGAGACTTCCTTTATCTCCATCCTTCCCAGAACTGTCCAAGTGTTCAGTCAGGTAATGTGCCCTTTTGGAAGCAGATATCTGCGTGAGATTGTTTTCTCAACTATGAGGTGAAAAGTACAGGTCCAGGCTTACTAACTGATGCCCATCTTGAAGCTGTAGCTACTCAGGGTTTCAACTGCAACCTCCATCAGAGCAAATGTTTTTCAGTTGTGTGAGAAGGAGCACAGGTGTCTGACAACAATTAAAACAAGGTAGGGTCAACAAAGTATTCAGGGATTGCATTTGTTAGTTCAGTGCTAAACTGAAGTATGATGCTCAGTTTGCAAGATTTGAGTTCATGTAATGTACAAAGATTAAGAATGATTAATACTGATTAAGGATAATCACTGATGACTGTTTCTTGACTCCTGTCTGCACTGCTCGCCCTCTCTGTGTCCTAGACATGCCCTCTGCTGATCATGCCATTTTAACCATAACCTGACTTTGTGGAATAAGCTGGTGTCTTTTGTGCTGTGTGCTATAAACAGGGCATTCTTACTGTGATGGACTATATTGATGTATGTTTTGTAACACAATTTCCCACTAATTCTGCTTCTTCATTTTCCTTAGCTGGTGTTTTTGATGCTGCCTTGCTGTCTCACTGTGGTACTGCTGCTACTGCTGAGCCAGTTAGATAGAGCACACACACTCAGAGCTATAGAGTTTTAACACTATATGTGTATAATAAATTATTTCACTCTTTTAATAGTCCTATTATACATTTGTAACATCCGTGTTGATATTTTCCTCTTATGTCCAAATATCATGTATTTTGTTTTTTCTGTAGATATTTTAAAGCCCCAGTCATTAGCCCATTCAGTTACTTTCTCCAATGCATCTTGTATTTGGCCAAAAATGTAGGAAAGGTTCCTCCCTCGCTTCCAGATGGCCCCATCATCTGCAAACAATTCTTTTCCCACTCTACTAAACGTACCATTGACTAATACAGTGAGGAAAATAAGTATTTGAACACCCTGCTGTTTTGCAAGTTCTCCCACTTAGAAATCATGGAGGGGTCTGAAATTGTCATCGTAGGTGCATGTCCACTGTGAGAGACATAATCTAAAAAAAAAATCCAGAAATCACAATGTATGATTTTTTATTTGTATGATACAGCTGCAAATAAGTATTTGAACACCTGTCTATCAGCTAGAATTCTGACTCTCAAAGACGTGTTAGTCTGCCTTCAAAATGTCCACCTCCACTCCATTTATTATCCTAAATTAAATGCACCTGTTTGAGGTCGTTAGCTGCATAAAGACACCTGTCCACCCCATACAATCAGTAAGAATCCAACTACTAACATGGCCAAGACCAAAGAGCTGTCCAAAGACACTAGAGACAAAATTGTACACCTCCACAAGGCTGGAAAGGGCTACGGGGAAATTGCCAAGCAGCTTGGTGAAAAAAGGTCCACTGTTGGAGCAATCATTAGAAAATGGAAGAAGCTAAACATGACTGTCAATCTCCCTCGGACTGGGGCTCCATGCAAGATCTCACCTCGTGGGGTCTCAATGATCCTAAGAAAGGTGAGAAATCAGGCCAGAACTACACGGGAGGAGCCGGTCAATGACCTGAAAAGAGCTGGGACCACCGTTTCCAAGGTTACTGTTGGTAATACACTAAGACGTCATGGTTTGAAATCATGCATGGCACGGAAGGTTCCCCTGCTTAAACCAGCACATGTCAAGGCCCGTCTTAAGTTTGCCAATGACTATTTGGATGATCCAGAGGAGTCATGGGAGAAAGTCATGTGGTCAGATGAGACCAAAATAGAACTTTGTGGTCATAATTCCACTAACCGTGTTTGGAGGAAGAAGAATGATGAGTACCATCCCAAGAACACCATCCCTACTGTGAAGCATGGGGGTGGTAGCATCATGCTTTGGGGGTGTTTTTCTGCACATGGGACAGGGCGACTGCACTGTATTAAGGAGAGGATGACCGGGGCCATGTATTGCGAGATTTTGGGGAACAACCTCCTTCCCTCAGTTAGAGCATTGAAGATGGGTCGAGGCTGGGTCTTCCAACATGA
>NC_060161.1:38279835-38286897 GCF_021292245.1 Micropterus dolomieu
CTTAGTGCCAATTGGGCATGGTTTAAATGCCACGGCCTACCTGAGCATTGTTTCTGACCATGTCCATCCCTTTATGGCCACCATGTACCCATCCTCTGATGGCTACTTCCAGCAGGAAAATGCACCGTGTCACAAAGCTCGAATCATTTCAAATTGGTTTCTTGAACATGACAATGAGTTCACTGCACTAAAATGGCCCCCACAGTCACCAGATCTCAACCCAATAGAGCATCTTTGGGATGTGGTGGAACGGGAGCTTCGTGCCCTGGATGTGCATCCCACAAATCTCCATCAACTGCAAGATGCTATCCTATAAATATGGGCCAACATTTCTAAAGAATGCTTTCAGCACCTTGTTGAATCAATGCCACGTAGAATTAAGGCAGTTCTGAAGGCGAAAGAGGGTCAAACACAGTATTAGTCTGGTGTTCCTAATAATCCTTTAGGTGAGTGTATGTTCAGAGGGAAGCACCGTGTTTGCGTTGGTGGACTACAAGGTTACTATGCTGAGTAAAAGCTTTCCCACACTGATCACACCAGTAAGGTTTTTCTCCAGTGTGAACACGTCGGTGCATTTCTAGGTTACCTGATAAAGCGAAAGCTTTTCCACACTGCCCACACCTGTATGGTTTCTCACCAGTGTGAACACGACAGTGGTCCTTCAGGTGACTTGCTGTAGAGAAACTTTTCCCACATTGGTCACAGCTGAACGGTTTCTCTCCAGAGTGAACGCGACGGTGCCTTCTTAATTCAACGGATGTCGTGAGACCTTTTCCACATATGTCACACCTGTACGGTTTCTCTCCGGTGTGAACGCGACGGTGGACTTTCAGGTTACTTGGTGCAGTGAAAGATTTCCCACATTGGTCACACCAGTACGGCCTCTCTCCAGTGTGAAGACGACGGTGAACATCTAGGTTAGCTGATCTACTGAAAGCTTTCCCACAGTGATCACAGCTGTACGGTTTCTCTCCAGTGTGAACGCGTAGATGCACTTCTAGGTTAACTAATTGAGCGAAAGCTTTCCCACAGTGGTCACAGGTGTAAGGTTTTTCTCCAGTGTGAATTCTCAGATGACTCTTTAAATTTCCAGATGATTTGAAGGATTTGTCACAGAAGTGACAGCAGTGACGTTTGAGTCCCTCTCTTTGTTTCTAAAGCAACAGACAGACATACAGAAAGACAGTAAGTGAGAATTCACAGTGGGGTCTGGGGCAGCACAGAATTTCATTTGTGACCTTTTCTGGTTAAACAAAAATTATCTTACTCTTTAAGACAAAACAAATATCCATCTCAACCGGGATCTTTTCCATAATGTTTTCAAACACTTACAGTATAAAAATCTGAGCCCGTCAGTGGTGAAAACTTCAAACATGCTCGCTCCAATAAAATCCAATAATGAACCAACGCATTACTAAAAAGAAATCGGTCACTAAAAAGAATCATTTGTACAAAGGTTTAAAGGAATTTGTTACTCTGAAAGCAGTAACAACAATTATTAGATTCTAGTCTCCAAGCCACCAAGTGTTTACACCGCCGAACTACAGCCGATTTATTATTGAGAATTACTACCTTTTCTAGCATTTACTGTACTGGTTCAGCGGCCCAGGAAACTCACAGAGTGTTCCAATCATCCAATCAGAGATTTCACATTTTAATCAAGAATGAACAGATTCTTATTAGAGCCTGTCCGATGTGGGTTTTTGGGGGCCAATGCCGATATTAAAGTGAAAAAGAGCCAATTTATGAGCAGATATTTTGAATTTAAGAATGATTTGGATAGTAGTCTCCTTTACTGTATAAACTACACTTACACTTAACAGGCTGATATTGAAAGCTGGTATGTATGCGTGCAATAAAACCTTTTCCTAAATGGATTATGTTAATAAACTACATTACAGTCTCAAAAAGTGAACATGTAAACAATTGCACATCAATAAATATTTGCTACTGAAAGGTGCAACTTTTTCAGCCGTCTGTAAACAGAGAGATAATAAACATGTGTATTTCACTTTACGCATTATCTGCCATAATTTCAATGTAGCACATTCACATCTAGTTCATCCCTTTACCAGCACTCTTCTAACCAAAGCTACGTGAAACCATTTAACCACCATCGGTATAAATCATGCCGTCTAGGATACAGTGAGCTGCTGTTGAATGCATCTAATATAACATGACTCTACACCGAGGACCTGCAACTTTGAGATTTCATTTAACAAACGTTATAACTACAACCAGAGCTGTTACGTCTCTGACTACAGCAGGGACAAAACTGTTCACTAGAACTGCCACACTGTTAAATAAATCTACAGTTACGTCTGTCAGCAGCTTCCAACACTCAGCTACCGTAACATTAACCTGCTGTGAGCTGCTAGAAAGCCGGGAGAGTGCAGAGAAAAACGGGAGGGTTAGCAAGTCATGAATGTTGGAGAGAAGTGACCGCGTCTGTTCTTATTGCTCCGGTAAACTCTGGTCAGCTGATTGTTTTCTTCTGTGGTTTTTGTGGTGAGACAGTGTTGTTAACAGTGGAGCTGCAGCTGGTCGCCCTCTGGTGAGAAAACTATGCAACACCCATGACATGAGTGAAGGATCTGACTCTAGGTTTCTTTTTTAATAGTCATATATCTGCTGTTATAAACGACTGATGCCAATGAAATGCAATTAGCTCATATCTCAACTCTGATTCTTCCATGTACATTCTTGTCAAGGGCAGTTTAAAACCAAAATATCTCAGATCTCCAATCCTAGCTGGCAGAACAAGCTAGAGCTCACGTTTCTCATGGAACAAGAGAAAGTGGTTTTGTTGTGTAATTTTTACATTTAACAGACTGGCCTATGTTCATTTTGTTTAAGCGATTCTTCTCCATAGAAGTGCTGTAATCATTACAAGGATATGTTGTTTAACAATCATTAGTAGGATGACAGTCTGACAACTGGTTCGATTAATGTTTTACTATTTTAAGTTTCAAGTACGCAACATTATTCTGTGTGAACTTGTAACCTTTGAATGTCTCTACATGTGAAGTGAAGCTGATGAAGCCACGACAAGTTGTGAACATGCAAAAACCAAGCTAATGTACGGCAGGTACTGTTGGCTTAGAGTCTAGATAGGATAAGATGATGTTTGTTGATAAAGTCTGTTTGAGATAAAGTGATGTAATGTTTGCTCAGCACCTAAATAACATGGCATAGTGTTTGCTTAAGGATCTGATAACATACAAAATCGTAGTAAAGATGGGTCTGCAGGCCAGATCATGACATGTACTGTCGCAGACACCAAGGCTTTGTGAAAGGTACAACACTGCATACTTGTGTTTGAAATGTCAACCGTGTTATTCTTTTGTTAATCTTTAAAAAATAAAATAAAAAAACAACCCAACAATTGTGTGTGTTTGAGTTTTAATGCTGTCAAAATTATGCATGTATGACTTTTAAAAAACAAATACGGTAAGACTGAGTTTGAAACCTAATGGTGAATTTCCGATCTAGAGTGTTAAAAATAGTGTTAAAAAGTGTTAAAAAGTATAAAAGGCTAAATTATAATAACAAATTATGTTAAAGAACAGCTAAAAGGAAATAACTAATGAAACAAGAAGGTAGAGAAAGGGTTAAAATTGTTAAAACAATACACGTAAACGGCCACTAGATGACAACAGAGGATAAGAAATTCACCATTGGGAAGATCTAACTGGACCTCTTTAAATTTTAATTGAATACCCCTGCTCTACAGTTCGTTTCAGACAGAGGCTGAAATGAAGGCCTACATGAAGAGTCAGTATAAGATAGAAAATTAATTTTTGACTTGGAATGATGCAAAATTTAAGTAACTTAATTTAAGTGTTTAAAAAGATAAAATTACGAACGTGTCAAGCTCTTGTAAATAAATTTAACGAGCCTTTCTGTGTTTAGATATCTGCTGTGTGAGTGAAAATCTGTTTTAATGTGTTGCTCAAAAGAGTGGATGTATAATGTTTGGGTGTGTGGAGACATTTTTTATGTATTTAGACTTAATTTAAAATGCTGCTTGCCTAACAATTTTTTACCAGAAGGGTACGTTGGTATGAATGAGTTAATTCTTGAGAGAATTTTAATAGCCTGAACTGACAAGACATCTAATAATCAAGACTGTTAAAGGTAAAAACAGGTAACCAAACAAGATCTTTTGACCAGTTGCGCGATTCTAGCAGTGCGAATGTATTGAGTGGAGGTCGAGCAGCCTGTGACAGATGTTAAACCGGAGTTGTCTCTGTGGAGATTTTTAAAAATGAAATTTTTAAAACGAATATGATCTCCGTCCACAGCAGCGTTTTAGCCGTGTATCAGAGTCGATCTCTTGATTAAAACGGCTGAAAACGGACATCTAGTGGCCGTTCACGTACACCGTACACGTACACCGAGCATGCACATGTGTAAACACGAAGCAGACGAGCTGGGACTGTTAAAGACTGTAACACAGGAGTTTAAAGCGACTGTGGCAGCAGAAAACTGACTGGGAGCTGTCGCAAAGTAAATGGAGACATGCAGAGTACAAGTGTAAGTTAGATTATAAGTGTTATTTGCATGGTACAAAATATTTTAAAGAGGTGGTATTATGCTCATTTTCAGGTTCAGAATCTTATTTAGGGGTTTACATGGTTTAATAAAAAAAAATAAAAACATTTTTTGTCATACTGCACATTGCTGCAGCTCCTCTTTTCACCCTGTGTTGAAGGCTTCGTTTTAACTGAAGGGAAGTAAAGGCTGGACTACAAACGAGCTGTTTTCAGGCAGATCAGAGCAGTGTTGTTTTGTTGGAGATGGGAACTTTGGGCTTTTTCCACTTTGCAAACCTGCTACATCTGCCACCTCTTTAATAAAAACACCAAATCAAAAACTGTCAGTAGCATCGTGTTTCTGCTTTGCATGACTTAAGACCCAATCAGAGAGCCAAACATGAGCGTCTGCGTCAACATTTCTAAAGTCCTATGTTTTTGCCCGTCTGCACTGAAACGCCCTCTGGGGTCGGCAGCGTTTTCAAACATCTTCATTTTTTGTGGTTTAGTCTGGACGGGAGGAGCAAACGTAGCACATTAAAATGCATTAGTGTGGATGGGGCCTCAGTTAGTGGTGCCCCCCCCACCCTAAGATGGAGGTTTGACAAGTGAACACATTTTTTATGTCGGTTCTGCATCATGCCTGATGATTGAGTGTAGTGATTGTGTGAGAGCGGTCACTGGCTTTATTTCCAAACTCGAAGTGAGAAGGCAGATCTGCTGATTTGAAATTTGGCACTTATATCTTTTACAACTGAAAAATGCAATACAGAATAGTTATGGCTCACTTTGAATGTTTAAATGATAAATTATTAATGTGTGATGAAGCAAAATTATGAGGCATCCTAATCTATTCCTCTCACATTCTACTTTATTTTGATTTTAAACTTCCACAAGCTTATGTTGTATCAGCAGACATAACTGAAGAGAAAAGTTACTTTTTGGTGACTTCAGGACTTTGGAGTTGTTTCCAAAATATAATAGATTCTGCTGCCTTGCACATCTCAATGGTACCAAAGAAAATAGTTTAAAAATATGGTAAGTCACTGAACAGAGAGCACTTTAAGTATATGTTCTTAATTTGGAGTAATACAACTACGGATGAAGTATAGGCCACCGTGTTTGTTGTCAGCTAACATTGTCTTTTTAGTTTCAACCTACTTGCCCTTGGAAGGTATCTGGGTTGGACCATTTCCAAAGTCAATTGGCCTGTCGTCCCAGTACAGTTTAACTGTTGAGATAAGGCTGCTCAGTAAGCCGATTGTCCATTCATCTAATTCATGCTTATAAAAGTAAATTTGACTGTAACAGTCCGAGTCAGGTAATTATTAACATCATCACGGCAAAGAAATCTTCCTTTAATTAGTCTAACTAACATCAGGTCTAAATTGTTGAATGCGCGTGATTGTTTATTTCCGTTCTGATGAGCTTGTTTCTATAACAAGGCCTGTTATTACTCAAGTTACTAAAAGGTATTGTTATAAATATTGTTCAGTAATCTTGTTTACATCAAGTGTGGCGAGGGATGTGTGCAGAACTGGGTCCTGGGTTTATTTTCAGTCCAGAGGCTCCATCTTGCAGCTGGCCCGAGCAGCGCCACGTGTCAGAGTAGTCAGTAGTATACTGCGGGATCATTTTGCTTCAGGTGTTGTGACTTTACAGAGCACCACATTATTGGGTCTCTGTCTAAAATACTGTTGTGCTTTAGATAGTAAACCACCACTGATTTTACAATACAGCATACCTGGTACATCTATTACAACACCGTCGGCTGACCCCTTGATTTTTATATTTCATACATTTCTCTGTTTAGTCTTGACAGCGTTTTTCTCAGCGCTGTTTTTTATTTTATGTATTTCACAATAGTTATTACTCTAGAAATATAAAGGGAAAATAGAAGGAAATCAAACAGTAAAAGTTCTATTTCCTCTTATTTTTTATTTAATCCACCACCTCCCTCTCCACACAGAGGTAGTTTGGGTGTTTTTATGGATAGAAAAGAGTAAAACCCCTCAAGCCTTCACTTTTCACCAGCATTGTTTGTTCTGCGCGCTCCCGACACAACACGGGCTGCACCGCGCATGCGCCAAGCGGGAAACTCCCGGAACAAAGAAAAGAGAAACGCTCGTGAGTTTTTCTTTCAGCTTCCTCTCTTCAAGATGAAAACAGGAATCACGGAGACACTTTGGAAATCAAACCACGTCAACACAAACCCTGGAGCGGGTTTTCAGGCTCTGATCTCTAACAACAGAATGAACGGATGATACACGGACCCTCGAGACTCTTCCTCGTGTCTTTAGTCTCGTGATGAAGTCATGAACACTGACCTGAACATCGGTGCTATCAGAGCACGAGGCTGCTGTTTGGCTCCTGTGGTCCGGGTTCTGGTTCTCCATCGTCCTGCAGGTCTCCGCTGTGACTGGTGGACCGTGTTGTCCTGGACTGAGTCTGGATTCTGGTCTCGGAGCTCTTCAGGCTGAGATACAGGAGCGCTGCGGGATCCCGCGGAGTGTTCTCGCGATGTCAC
>NC_060161.1:38286917-38294399 GCF_021292245.1 Micropterus dolomieu
CAGGATAACCAAGGAGTGGCTCTGTAAGAAGCATATCGAGGTTCTGGCGTGGCCTAGCCAGTCTCCAGACCTAAACCCAATAGAGAATCTTTGGAGGGAGCTCAAACTCCGTGTTTCTCAGCGACAGCCCAGAAACCTGACTGATCTAGAGAAGATCTGTGTGGAGGAGTGGGCCAAAATCCCTCCTGCAGTGTGTGCAAACCTGGTGAAAAACTACAGGAAACGTTTGACCTCTGTAATTGCAAACAAAGGCTACTGTACCAAATATTAACATTGATTTTCTCAGGTGTTCAAATACTTATTTGCAGCTGTATCATACAAATAAATAGTTAAAAAATCATACATTGTGACACTACAATGACAATTTCAGACCCCTCCATGATTTCTAAGTGGGAGAACTTGCAAAATAGCAGGGTGTTCAAATACTTATTTTCCTCACTGTATATGGTCAATAAGAACTGGACTTATACTCCCCTGATAATTCACTTCCCATCCTCACCTGAATTGTCCTGTTACATAAAAAAATCTTAATCCAGTTAACATTCTTCCTCTGATTCCAGCATCATAAAATGCATTTAGCAACCCCTCCTTCCAAAGCATGTCATAGGTTTTTTCAATGTCCAGAAACATTACTACAACTGCTTCTATCTAAGTCTCTGTTATCATGCGCGCCATAATTTTGCATAAAACATAGGTTAATGTAAGAACTATTATTACTAATGTCTGTAAGACATTCACAGTTGGAATGATAAGAGCATGTTTCCAATTTTAGGAAGACATAGCACTCTTTCCATTATAAATAAGGGATAGAACTTCTTCTATCATTTCTCCAGAATTTTAAATAATTTATATCCTAGTCCATCCCTGCCTAGTGAGGTATCTTTCCCCTGATTAATAGCTTTTTTTTAACGCCTCCATTTAGAAAAACACAATATAAATCAGAATTATCCCAATTTATTTGTAATTTTGTCATTATTTCTTGTTATTTGGCATCTCCTTCTACTGTTTTCTTCTCCTACATTGTTGGAACTTGTGATAAACTCCCGAACCTTCAACGTAAATATAATGACTGCTTCATTTTTGGTTCTGCGCGCTCCCGACACAACGCTTGCTGCACCGCGCATGCGCCGCGCGGGAAACTCCCGGAACAAAGAAAAGAGAAACGCTCGTGAGTTTTTCTTTCAGCTTCCTCTCTTCAAGATGAAAACAGGAATCACGGAGACACTTTGGAAATCAAACCACGTCAACACAAACCCTGGAGCGGGTTTTCAGGCTCTGATCTCTAACAACAGAATGAACGGATGATACACGGACCCTCGAGACTCTTCCTCGTGTCTTTAGTCTCGTGATGAAGTCATGAACACTGACCTGAACATCGGCGCTATCAGAGCACGAGGCTGCTGTTTGGCTCCTGCGGTCCGGGTTCTGGTTCTCCATCGTCCTGCATGTCCGCTGTGACTGGTGGACCGTGTTGTCCTGGACTGAGTCTGGATTCTGGTCTCGGAGCTCTTGAGACTGAGACACAGGAGCGCTGCGGGATCCCGCGGAGTGTTCTCGCGATGTCTCGCCCCGCCCCTTAGTTACTGTCGCTAAGGCCGTTTTGAAACAATGGCTCCTTGATTTCAGGCAGAAGATGAAGTTTAGTTAGTTGGTTTCCCGCCATCAATTGGTCCTGAAATCAGCTGTTCTGATCGTATTACCACTGACAACAAATTAAGAGTCAAGTTAAACCCAAGGGGGTAAGATACAGTTGAAACAGCGAAGCCGACCAAAGCCTGCATGGACGGTTCCATGTAGGCCCAAAAATTACATCAAAACCCTGTGACATCCCGTCACACCTGAGAGATCTAACTGTATTACTTAGATTACAAACTCTCTGTGAATCTAAAAACACTATTCGGCCATCAGTGACGCTGCGTTGGTGTTTGGCAGATGTAGGTGGGCTGATTAAACAGTGAAAAAATGAGTTAGACAAACACACTGAGAAGCTGTGCAGCTACCAGAATTGCGGTGCTTCTGCCGTTGCTCGATGTCATTAAACCACGCTTATGCTGCGTGATCATGCACAGTAGACACTGGTGCCAACAGGAAGTAGCCCTGTAGTAGTAGTTTATTGGTCCAAAACTGGCTTCACTGCTCTCCATTCAAATCTGCGGGCTGGCTTTGTCCAGTAATATACAGACTATGGTTAAACCACACGTCACCACACCAGGATTTAGAAGATACTGGAAGCTGCTGTGTTTAGATTTTGGTCCAGTCAGAATTTGACATATATTCTGAAGACCCACAAACTATGTGCAGGAATGTGGGAGTAGACAGATTTCAGTGCTTAAATATTAGGAACAGAAAGAAATCTCAAACACACATACAATCCACTCCAACAGTACGGTAAGGCAAATTCCTTTGTTTTTGTTGTTCACAGAAGACATTTGGGTTTAGGATCAAAAGACAATAGTTCCTGGTATTCACATCTAGATGTGTTAAACAACTTAGGACAAATCACCGTTTGTATTAGACCGCAGCATTCTTAGGTGAGCAAAAGTAAAGAAACAAATAATATCTTAAAATAAATAACATTTAATATTTGGTGGCATAGCCCTTGCTTGCAATAACTGCCTCAAGCCTGCGACCCATCGACATCACCAAACTGTTGCATTCTTCATTTGTGATTTAATTTGCTATTCCAGGCTTTTACCGCAACATCTTTCAGTTCTTGTTTGTTTCAGGGGTGCTTAAGGAGGTGAAATGCATGCTCTGTTGACTCTATTAAGGTCAGGAGATTGACTTGGCCAGTCTGAAACCTTCCATTTTCCCCCCTGATGAAGTCCTTTGTTTTGTTGGCAGTGTGCTTTGGGTCATTGTCCTGCTGCATGATAAACTTCCCGATTAGTTTCAATGCATTTCTCCGTAAATTGGCAGACAAAATGATTCTATACACTTCTGAATTAATTCTGCTGCTACCACCATCAGTTACATCATCAATAAATATTAATCCATGACATCACCTCCACCATGCTTCACAGATGAGCTTGTGCTTCGGATTGTAAGCAGTTCCTTTCTTTCTCCACACTCTGGCCTTTCCAGCACTTTGGCGATTTGGAGATTAATCTTGGTCTCATCAGTTACAAAAATGTTTTGTAATGTTGAAGAACATGTGTCTGAAATGCAGCTTGTAGCTCTGATCACAGTCAGCACCTTCCGCTAACACTAGAGTCAAACAGCCAACAGGAAGCTGGACAGACAAATGTCTCCACACAACAAGCTGATGTCAGTGAGGAAGTGTTGTAGAAAGTCTGCTGTGTCATGTGATGTTTATGTGACACAGATGTGTAGTGATGGTGTAACCCTCCCCTCCGTGTCTCTGCTGGGACGTCCTCACAGGCAGCATGTTGTCTCTGGGTCATTCTGCTTCCTCCGTCCTCCAGCATGTGACCCAGAGATCCACCGAGCTCCTCCATCATCCAGGATGTTCCCCTCAGGAGAGAGGAGCCCCAGCTGGATCCTATGAGGACGTCTGTTACCGGGCAGAAACAGGCTGCTTGTTGATTGGTCGGCTGATCTGATGGACAGTAAAAGTGGAAATTCTAATATTAATATTCCTCCAGAAGTGTAAAAGGCAATAACAGCAGCAGCAGAGGCTCTGAACCTCTTCATGATGATTCAGCAAATGAAAATGATTCCATGTGTGTGGAATCCAAATCAGAAATGCAATAAATCTTTATTGCTCCCTCACATCTGGGGCCTGAATCCTGAAGCCAGTTTATCTGAGTCTGGGTGATCTGGTCTCACTAAATCTAACAATGGCCGTCCTGGATATCCAGGATCATGAAGCTGCTTATAGACTGGCTCTGTTAACTCTTTGTTTTCCATCCAGCTCTGAGTGTGTTGATGTGAAACAGGATGAGTTGTTGGTTCCAACAACATTATAAAAACCATAAAGGAAGAGCTTCATCTGAGAACTGCTGAATAAATATTAAGATTGATACCAATGAACATTATAATAAGCTATCTGCTATCGAAATCAGCGTGAACAGATGCACTCATTCTCTATCACAACACAACAGCTGCATTTACTCCACTGCTGTACTCAAGTACAACACTCAGGTACTTGTACTTTACTTTCTACTTCTACTCCACATCTCAGAGGGAAATATTGTACTTCACTACATTTATCTGACAGTTTTAGTTACTAGTTACTTTACAAATTAAAATATTTACACTCAACCACATGAAAGGTTCATAAAATATGATGTTTTGTTATAAATTAAACTACCCAACAGTTTGTACTATTATTTTAATAATGTTTTATTTATTGAAAGTTTTCTGGTACACAATATAAATCCTCCACACCACACTCTACTACTCAAAACATTCATTTGAATGTTTGTTATTAATGTTGTGGTTTGGACAGTTGGTTGGACACAACAAGCATTGTGAAGGGGTCACTTTGGGCTCCGTGATGGCATTTCTCACTATTTACTATTTATCGTTTCTTGTGTGTTATTGATGTAGCCTACTATGAGTGTTTTCCTTAACAAATTACTTTGATGATTAGAGGCTGCTGTGAGTCAGTTAAATATTTCCATCCATGCAGTAATGTCACAGCAAATATCACAAGGCAAAACAGAAAAAACCTGCAGTAATAAACTTGACAGGACAGAGGAAACAGAATTAAACTTTCACCTTCCATAATCCATGTTTAGACTGATGGAGCTCAGCATTGATCAGGAGGACGGCTGCTTTACTCCAGTTATCCAGTATGAAACTGGACTGTGTGTCAGAGCTTTTGGATATTTAGAAGAACTTAGAACATAAATTAACATCAGATCCTGACCAATCCTGTCAGCGTGTCAGGAGATTTTTAATTAGTAATTTATGTTGCTGTGGCTCGTGCATAAATTGCCACTGTGTCATTGGGGAGGCGCTTCATCCAGCCGCTATTTAATGTTCATTTTTACAATCCTGCTGCCCATCCACACATCACATTCAACAATAACATCAGTGATATCAAAGTGAAATGACAGTAAGGAATGCGGTTAGAACAGCGCTTTATGAGGCACTACACAAATGGTGAAGGGCTGAAAGTTTGAACACGTTTTAATTATTTTTAATAGGCTTAACTTATACAACTCATGAATATATGGGTTGGTCCAGCTGCATGTCACACCTCTTTTAAACGTCATAGCGGCTGAAAAAACTTCCGCAACGGATACACCGATTTATCCTCGCTTATAGCTCCTCCAACAAGCCTCCTCACTCCTCAATGTGCATTTTAAGAATTGAGATGTCCTTCAAGATGGCGCACTAAGATTAATTTCCAGGTCACATGCTCGAAGATTGAGGACCAAGGAGGCAGAAATTTGGGAAATGACAAAGGGTGCTTGGGAGTCAACACTTTATGACCAAACACCTGCAGACCTAATGACATAAGCCTCACTGCTAATTAGCTCATGCTAGCATGCTAACATTCTAAGCTACGATGGTGAACATGATACACATTCCGGCCTCAAACGATTGGGTGATGCCTCTTTAAATGTTTGAGTTATGGGATGTTTGCTCATAGCTGGTGCTGCTGACCCCTCTGGTTTCTGGCCTCGTTTCATCCACTCAGGACCCTCCAATGAGGTTGGTTACTTCAATAAGTTTTTTTCTTTTTTTTCCTTTTCTCCAAGCAGCGCTTGAAGTGGGCCGGAATGCCCCAATATGCGGTACCAGCACCCAGGTTTTCTGGGCGCTACGTGACACTCACCTGTTCCTGATCTTACCTGCCTGCTAAACTCTGTCGGCAGAGAGAGACGAGGGAGAAGAGAAGCTTGGGTGCCTTTCAAGCAGCAGTGTTCTGAATGTAGCTCGTCAATGTCACTTGTCGTGAACCGACCAATCACTGTACTGGCACCTATTTTTTCCCCACTTCAAGCACTCCAGGTCTCCAGGTAATGTCCAGGAAGGATTATGAGTAATCCTCAAAGCAACGGAGGATTTCCCCTTAAGTAACGTGTCTGTGAATGTCCGTGGACAAAACAGTGCTAACTTACTTGAAGAGCACGTAAAAGTTAAGCTAGATTTCTTTGGTTGAATATTATCTGTTGTTGATTTTGCCATGTTTTTATGAAGCCAGCCATCCGTTTGTGTTTTATAGCCAGTAGAAAATCTCTCCAGTACAGCTAGCTAACTTTAACATGATGCCGTCTTTCCAGACAGAGCATGCGTTGTTTGTCCACATGATTGAAAATTGACAACATCCATCAACAGCTGCCCACCTCACATAACAGTGCACTTTATCCACCTACCTCTGCCCCACTCTACTTTATTATCTAGTTTCCTACTCTCAACTGTCACTGAAATATCTGACCTAGTCTGGAAATCCAAGTCCTCCACCTGCCAGCTTGACCCTCTCCCTACCCACCTAGTTAAAATCTGCCTACCCTCCCTCTTCTCTCTTATAATTACCATCATCCACTCCTCTCTTACTTCTGCTCATGTCCCCTCCTCTCTCAAAACTACGGCTATTAACCCCGTACTAAAGAAACCTGGTGCAAATCCCAACGACCTAAACAATTTCAGACCAATCTCCAACCTGCCATTTACCTCAAAAATCTTTGAAAAGAAAAACATTGCTGCGCAGGTCCATAATCATCTCATCAACATAACCTCTATAAACAGTTTCAATGTGGTTTTCGGCCTCTCCATAGCACAGAAACTGCCCTAATAAAGGTCACCGATGACCTACTAATGGCTGCTGATTCTGGTCATCTTACCATACTCATCCTTCTCGATTTGTCTGCTGCCTTTGATACCGTCTCTCACAATATCCTCCTGGACCGTCTAGCCTCCATTGGTATCATCAACACATCACTGAACTGGTTCACATCATACCTGTCTGGCCGGACTCAGTTTGTTTTTTTTAAACAAATTATGCTTTAAAAAAAGTGATGGGGACAAAATGTCCCTAGCGTTTGACACCTATGAATATAATATGCCAATGTAAGTGCCAGTTGCTTCTGTGATTATTCATCCTGTTCCGGTTTTGCATCTAAAGGCTGCTTTAACTATACAGGTGCTGGTCATATAATTAGAATATCATCAAAAAGTTGATCTACTTCAGTAATTCCATTCAAAAGTGAAACTTGTATAATGTATACATTCATTCCACACAGACTGATATATTTCAAGTGTTCATTCCTTTTAATTTTGATGATTATAACTGACAACTAATGAAAACCCCAAAATCAGTATCTCAGAAAATTAGAATATTGTGAAAAGGTTCAATATTGAAGACACCTGGTGTCACACTCTAATCAGCTAATTACCTCAAAACACCTGCAAAGGCCTTTAAATGGTCTCTCAGTCTAGTTCTGTAGGCTACACAATCATGGGGAAGACTGCTGACTTGACGGCTGTCCAAAAGACGACCATTGACACCTTGCACAAGGAGGGCAAGACACAAAAGGTCATTGCTAAAGAGGCTGGCTGTTCACAGAG
>NC_060161.1:38294499-38300782 GCF_021292245.1 Micropterus dolomieu
CATTCATTCCACACAGACTGATATATTTCAAGTGTTCATTCCTTTTAATTTTGATGATTATAACTGACAACTAATGAAAACCCCAAAATCAGTATCTCAGAAAATTAGAATATTGTGAAAAGGTTCAATATTGAAGACACCTGGTGTCACACTCTAATCAGCTAATTACCTCAAAACACCTGCAAAGGCCTTTAAATGGTCTCTCAGTCTAGTTCTGTAGGCTACACAATCATGGGGAAGACCGCTGACTTGACGGCTGTCCAAAAGACGACCACTGACACCTTGCACAAGGAGGGCAAGACACAAAAGGTCATTGCTAAAGAGGCTGGCTGTTCACAGAGCTCTGTGTCCAAGCACATTAATAGAGAGGCGATGGGAAGGAAAAGATGTGGTAGAAAAAAGTGTACAAACAATAGTGATAACTGCACCCTGGAGAGGATTGTGAAACAAAACCCATTCAAAACTGTGGGGGAGATTCACAAAGAGTGGACTGCAGCTGGAGTCAGTGTTTCAAGAACCACCACTCACAGACGTATGCAAGACATGGGTTTCAGCTGTCGCATTCCTTGTGTCAAGCCACTCTTGAACAAGACACAGCGTCAGAAGCGTCTCGCCTGGGCTAAAGACAAAAAGGACTGGACTACTGCTGAGTGGTCCAAAGTTATGTTCTCTGATGAAAGTAAATTTTGCATTTCCTTTGGAAATCAAGGTCCCAGAGTCTGGAGGAAGAGAGGAGAGGCACAGAATCCACGTTGCTTTAAGTCCAGTGTAAAGTTTCCACAGTCAGTGATGGTTTGGGGTGCCATGTCATCTGCTGGTGTTGGTCCACTGTGTTTTCTGAGATCCAAAGTCAACGCAGCCGTCTACCAGGTAGTTTTAGAGCACTTCATGCTTCCTGCTGCTGACCAACTTTATGGAGATGCAGATTTCATTTTCCAACAGGACTTGGCACCTGCACACAGTGCCAAAGCTACCAGTACCTGGTTTAAGGACCATGGTATCCCTGTTCTTAATTGGCCAGCAAACTCGCCTGCCCTTAACCCTATAGAAAATCTATGGGGTATTGTGTATGCTGTTTTAGGGGGATTCGCTGGAACACCTCATCCACACAGACGCTCTGATTAGAGAGCAAGGCCGGGCGCAGTAGGACAGTTAACTTGGCTTTACTGATGAAGCACAACTCCAAATAACATACAGCTCTGTGTTTCTGGTTTGCTGTTTACAGTTGATTCGTTACAATTAATCTCTATTGTCTGTTCTGAGACTTTACATTGGTCTGATTGACTCCATAAAATCGGTATCGGCAATAAACAAAAGACAATAAACATGAGAAGGTGTGCTAGCTTAATGAGCACATGTTAACTTGAAGTTAGCTTTAACTCACTGAAAAATTACCAAGTCAGTTAGCACGTTAAATATCAAATAAACACTGCTACGTTAGTAACATTATATTAGTGCATGCATATCAAAATAACTAATTACCAATCATTAACGGATTGTTACTACGCACCTTCATCACAAACACAGACTGACATCACTGTGAAATGAACCAGAATGTCATACGGCTCAATATTATGTTCCCAAGGACCTCTTAGCTGCCCAACAAGGTGCCTGATGTATTAAATAAATTCAGCACCAAACCGTTGCTGCACAAAAAAAAACACAGTAATAAATACGGAATTTACAACAACCATGTAAATAAAATTTAATGCTTTTAAGACCTTATTTTTAGAATTCAAAATTTAACACTATATTAATACTTTTAAGACCCCGCGGGTACCCTGGGTAGAGCTCATTCACCAGAGGTGTTTAGAGATTAGAGTCTGACCCAGAGAAACAGAGAAGACATTTCATGCTAGAGAATAATCTGTGGACAGAAAAGCCTTTCTCAGCCTTGAGCCACAGTGGAAACTCCTTTCTTACATTAAAGCATGACACAAAACAATCTCACAGAAGGTCATTATATCAAAACACTGGTACACTAAGTGGAAATTATAACACCACATAAGATGAGCAAAGAACATAAAGTAATGACATATAGAGGATTAATAAAAGTACATACAGGTAAAATCCATTTGTTTCCATTACAGCTCCCCCTTTGGCCGTCCCATGGTCACATTAAGTTTATAACAAACTGTCCGTTCATCAATGAATGCTCTCATCTTACTGTTTAAGCAGACACATCCTTAGTAGATAGAATAAATTAGCTTTAGCTGTTTTTGTAGAACAGAGACATTCTTTAGTAGTGAGCCAGCTAGGGGATCAAAGCATTATTCAGGCCGACTGGTCAAAATCATGTGTCACAGACACACAATTATCTCATGGAATGAAAAACAAATTTATAACTGATAACATCAGCTGGTGGAGCAAATTAACTCCTCCCACCTGAAACGACACCAGCGTATGCCGTGATGGTAATCAAGTGAACCTGCTCTTGCACAAGGAGTCCCTACAGTTGTGACCAAGTGGTAGCGTAGCTGGTAGACTTTGATCTGTGTGGGACAGTGAGCTGCACTTGATTGAGGTGCTGAAGTTAACATGTGGATTTGTGGAGAGATTTCTGCCTGATGTGTTTTCATTTAATTTTGGTTTCACTTACAACATGCAGTCCAAAACTTTGTCAGTCAAATGGTCTGAAAGGGATACTACCAGCAGAGCAAAAACGTAATGCACATCAGGGTAAAGGGCAGGTAGACTTAAAATATTATGAATTCTCATTAAATGATGAAGTTACTCTCGTAATATTATGATTTTTTTTCTGGACATGTCAGAGAACACATATGTGAGAGAGAGTCTGAATGGGCAGAAGTTTTTTTCATTTCTCATTGGAGGTGAAAAGGTGCCACACGCACATCTAAAGAGCTTCCTTCCCCAAAAACAGACACAAAGAGGAGGGAAGACTAAATTATGACTCAGCAGGGATGATATTTCATGAGAAAAGTTTATCACATGAGAAACAGATCTGAAAGCAGCACAGAATGACTGATTGCTGCACTGCTTGAGGTTCTGTAGCATTTGAATTGTCACCTGCCACCTGAATGTTTCCCTTTAGATAAATAAAGATTTCTACTATAAATTGTTGCAGACATTTTAACCAGAACGCAGGACATATAAATTCATATAGTTCAGCTTGATTTCTAAAAAATAGTATTGAAATCTCGTCTCGTTCTTGTGAGCCAAGTGTCATCACATGTTACTACTCCATCATAGTCACATAATAACAAGTGTTTGGATTTAGGGCAATGGGAGGAGAAGCAGGAGGCAATACACAGCTTGGCTCTAGAAACGAAATGTTTAGCACAATGCAGTGTGAATGTTCTTGTGTATTAAGAGAATGAATGTTAAGAAAAGTTTTTCCACATTGGTCAGTTGTACGGCTTCTCTCCTGTGTGAACGCAGCGGTGCAACTTTAGATAACATGATTTAGTGAAAGCTTTCCCACATTGGTCACAGCTGTACGGCTTCTCTCCTGTGTGAACGCGTTGGTGCAACTTTAGATAACCTGATGCAGTAAAAGCCTTCCCACATTGGTCACACCAGTACGGTTTGTCTCCAGTGTGAACACGTTGATGGACATAAAGATAACCTGATGTATTAAAAGATTTCCCACATTGGTCACACCAGTACGGTTTATCTCCAGTGTGAATGCGTCTGTGCTTTGTCAGATCACTTCTTGTAATGAAAGCTTTCACACACTGGTCACAGCTGTACGGTTTCTCTCCAGTGTGAATGCGTCTGTGCGTTGCCAGGTCACCTGTTCTAGTGAAAGCTTTCCCACATTGTTCACAGCTGTACGGTTTCTCTCCAGTGTGTATGCGTCTGTGCTTTACCAGGTCATGTTTTCTAGTGAAAGCTTTCCCACACTGGTCACAGCTGTATGGTTTCTCTCCAGTGTGAATGCGTCTGTGCTTTACCAGGTCACTTGTTCTAGTGAAAGCGTTCCCACACTGTTCACAGCTGTACGGTTTCTCTCCAGTGTGAACGCGTCTGTGCATTGCCAGGTCACCAGTTCTACTGAAAGCTTTCCCACACTGTTCACAGCTGTACGGTTTCTCTCCAGTGTGAAGGCGCCTGTGCTTTGCCAGATCATCTTTTCTATTGAAAGCTTTCCCACACTGGTCACAGCTGTACGGCTTCTCTCCGGTGTGAACACGTCTGTGGATTCCTAGGCTACCTGACTGAGTAAAAGTTTTCCCACACTCGTCACAGCTGTACAGTCTCTGACGAATCTTTAAATTTGCAGATGTTGTGAAGGATTTGTCAATGTGCTGACAGCGATGACGTTTGAGTACATCTATATCGGACATACAGAGAGAAAGACACTGAGTGAGAAGTCATGGTGGAGCAAGCTTTCTAGAACCATAAATGATATTTAGAGCATGTCTGTGGAAAATAACCCACAATGTTAAAGTCTGACTAATGCATTACCACCTGTGACAACCAACTGCAGGGGTGTGTCCATAGAGGGCCCTGGTGGCACAGACCTCTATAGCAAGTTGACTGATCATCACCAGGGTTGGGAGGATTACTTTAAAAATGTAATTCAGATATTACCCGGCTAATTATTACATGGTTAAATTTAAGAGACATCAATACAAACACCAGAACATTTTTACAAAACATCAGCAGATTCATCATTTAACATATTTGTACATCTTTGTAAGTAATCTGAATTGTAACCCCCTTTTGCAATAAAGACGACTTTTTAAAAAGGCACGCTAGGTATAATCCTTGCTTTTCCTACAGTACTTATACTGTTCATTTTTGCAAAGTACAAAGCCAATAGAACCATGTTGTTGTTTGTGCCATTTTAGACCAAAACCAACTGTGATAGCGTGAAAGAGAATCAAGCATTCTATCGTACTGATGTGTCCTTCCGTTTCAAGGCTTCGAAGTGTGTCGCGTAATCTGGGGTGATTTTTGTGAAGCGCATATCGAGGCTTGTGATTCGAAAGGGGCAGCAAAATGCAATGGCTCATCCTCAACATTTTGTGGACTTTTGATTTGATCTTAATTGAACACAATTAGATTGTATCTACAGCTTATTTTAAATTACTGAAATATTTGATCAGCTTATGTCAAAATTGCTTTGATCAAATAACTTCAAAAATTGTGATGAAACAGAGGAAATTTTAGCTGGGTAAGACTTGCGGCAGCAAGAACCTGTTTGAATTTTGTTTGGGACATTGTGGTTTTTTTAAGAATTAAACTGGGGGCTCTTACCCCATATTACCCTAATAATATTTTTCTAAAGCAGATCAAATCAATCAAACCAAAACAATTAGCAGTGAAGTCATAGTGAAGGTTAACAAGAAATCCTCCTCACAGATCATTCAGACGGATCATTGGCCAAATCCCAATGTCCCCCCCCAAACCCTAAGCCCTGAACCCTCACAGATTTTACTGATGTCACTTGGAAAGTGATTGAGTTTAAGAGGCTGCGAGGGCTCAAAATGCTGTATACGGGAACGGGACAGCACATCTCGCCCTACAGAGTGGAGGAGAGGTGGCCTAAATGTCAACACATATTTGTCAATAATCAATACACTATTGTTGGTCAAATAGCATCATTAAGCAAAAACTAAAATAAATAGTTGAATAAACTAAGTGTGTAATAAGGCAACTGCATTCCTCTGACTTCGTGTTTAAGTTAAAAAAAACTTTCAACAATATTAACATCAGCATAGGTGCTTCCCCTGGTAAACCCTGTGATTAACGTCATACCGCTATGAACTGTGGGAAATTCCCTCACCCAAAGTCTGCAGAAATTCGGACTTATAAAGGGCTCAAAATGTCCGCGACAGAGCCCTCGCGCACTTGACGATTTGACAGTGGGAACGCGCCTCAGTCTGTGAAGGTGGACATTGGGATTGGGCCACTGATTGTTCTGCGCGCTCCGCTTTGACACGTGCTGCACCGCGCATGCGCCGCGCGGGAAACCCAAGAACAAAGAAACAAGCGGTGAAGCCACAGTGAAGGTTCACCACGACACTCCGCCATGACACGTGCTGCACGCGCATGTGCAGAACCCAACATCACAAAGAAAAGAGAAATGCTCGTGAGTTTTTCTTTCAGCTTCCTCTCTTCAAGATGAAAACAGGAATCACGGAGACACTTTGGAAATCAAACCACGTCAACACAAACCCTGGAGCGGGTTTTCAGGCTCTGATCTCTAACAACAGAATGAACGGATGATACACGGACCCTCGAGACTCTTCCTCGTGTCTTTAGTCTCGTGATGAAGTCATGAACACTGACCTGAACATCGGCGCTATCAGAGCAC
>NC_060161.1:38300882-38303927 GCF_021292245.1 Micropterus dolomieu
CGCTGCGGGATCCCGCGGAGTGTTCTCGCGATGTCACGGCGTCTCGCCCCGCCCCTTAGTTACTGTCGCTAAGGCCGTTTAGAAACATGGCTCCTTGATTTCAGGCAGAAGATGAAGTTTAGTGTGTATGAGATTTTTAATGAAGTGTTTGTTCACAAACATCTGCTGCTTCTCTCGGCAGCTAAGAGAGTCCAAACACATCATTAACATCACAGTGAAGCTGTTTGTTCACTTAACGGGCCATCGTGTGTTTGTCCAGGTCGGCTCTCTATTCAAATGGGGATCAGCTGCTTGAAAAGGCGACTGATGCGCATTTTCACCTCTCTTCAGGTGATCAGCTTGAATAGGAGGCAGAGAGCTGAACATGTGGACATCAGCTGGCTATTCAGCTGCATTAATGAGCAGCCCAAACAGATGCAAACACAAAGCCACTGAAGGAAAACTGTGTGTTGTGAATGTAGCCTGCAAACCTCTTTAGTCTCCGTTAATACAGAAGAAATTAGAAATATAACAACAACATGTTGATGTGATGCTCACTTAATAAATAAATGCTGGTAGTTGGGAATAATATTTGGGGAGGATCTCTTCTCTGTGGCAGCAGCAGGTATTAAAAGCACAAAGTACAAACCGAGCAACACAAACAGCTGCAGCTCTCTGGATATTTGTGGCTCATTCAAATACATGAAGTCAAACAAACTTTATTTCTACAGACACAGAGAAGTCAGCAGCTGTAGTAAATCATAACCACTGACAGGAAGCTAAGAGTCACATTAAACCATGTCAGAACTTTCTACACTACCAGGATTTAGGAGATGCTGGAAGCTGATGTGTTTATATTTTGGACCCGTCAGAATTTGTCATATTTTGTCATATTTTCTTAACCCACAACAAATTTATAAAAATGTGCTGGAATGTGGGAGCAGACAGGTTTCACTGCCTGAACGGTGGGAACAGAAAGAAATCACAAACACACATGCAAACACACACACACACACACACTAACAGCAGGCCATGTAGGAGGAAAACAGCACCTCCACAATTATTGTTACCCGAACACCACATGTGTAAATGTGTGTGGGGGGTGTACAGTTTGAAGACAAATGAATGAGACTTTGAAACTCTGCAAATATCACTTTCTGTTTTGGTGACATTTCGATGTCGTAATAAATAGAGAATAAGTTTTCCACCTTTGAGTGCAATGATCTCATGAGGGCCTTGGAAGCTTTGGAAACCATTTTAACTGTGTCTCCCTTTATGTCGAGCAGGTTAGGGTTCTCATCACTGCACAGCACATAGTTCCACCATAACGGCTGATGCACCATTTACTTTCCTGCTGGCTAGATGCGTCTTATAACTCAGCCCAGCTCATAATCATGAAATCTAATATCAATGTTCAGACACTTAGACTCATCAGCATTCAATGAAAACATTGCTTTTTTAAAATCTAATTAGATAAGCAGTGCCTGAATTGAGGGGCAATAGCATACATGTTCACATGTATTTGGTTGTCGATTGGAAACCGTCAGTATTGACAAAACACTTTTGTCCGCAGCTGCAAAAGGAGAGGTCATGGTGCCCAATGAATGTGCACACAGGTATTTCATGGTTCCACACACGGCCCTGCATTGGAAATGAAGCACCGTTATCCTTGTCACTCCTGGTAATGTGGTGGCATATATTCAAGATACAATCACCACATCAATAAACAATCAATGCATACAGACCAGACCATCCAATCCAGTAAAACATTTTGCCCAAAACACATTATAATATCAATAAATACTCAGACTGCTGGTGGGTCATTTTAAATTGTCTTAGGCCTAATGTTACATGGATTCTTAGAACTAGCAAGTTTGCATGTAAACAACAAAAAGGTGGCTACACTGAACTGTAAAAGCCTGCATGAGAGAGCTATGTTTGGAATTTTAAAGCAGTCTATAACCACACAAGTCCAAAATTCACAGCACCATCAGCAACACTTTCCCACACCTCAGACCCAACTTCCTTAACTGCATCCGTACATGCACCGTGGACCCCAATACCAACCACCTTCCCATGATCAGGGCACCAAACGGTCCTTCCTCCAACGTCTGGGGCAGTTTGAACCCCCAGTGGCAGTGCATAACCCTCCACCTGTGTCACCTTCTCAACGCGACCCAAAGCCACAGGAAGAAAAAGAGGACGAAGAGATTGTCCGTACTCTGGCTAGCATTTAGTAGTCAAAGGTATCTTAAGTTGTTTGGATGTTCTTCATGAGATTGATTTAAATGTTGTATATTTTCTGACTTGCAGTTTTAATACTTGCTGTTCTTTAATATTCGAAATATTTTAATATTAGCACATATAATACACATAATATTGGCACATTTGCAACGGTTTTGAACTTTAAATGATTATTGCCAGGTATGTGTACACATACAAGGAATTTGACTCTGGATTGTACATTGCTCACGCTGTGCTTACACATACAAAAATACAAAATCACAATAATGAAAATAAGATTAAATCAGACACAGACTTCAGTGTAGACAACACAAATATACACACAATATAGACATACTGACAAATAGTGCAGTGAGCAGAGTGCAAAGGTACATGTACATGTCAGAGGTGGATATGATATACAGGTACATATACATGCACACATATACACAGTGCAATGAGGCATAGTGGAAAGGATGCTGCAATAAACAAGTATAAGTATACAGTGGGTACGGAAAGTATTCCGACCCCTTTAAATTTTTCACTCTTTGTTTCATTGCAGCCATTTTCCAAAAATCAAAAAAGTTCATTTTATTTCTCAGTAATGTACACTCAGCACCCCATCTTGACAGAAAAAAACAGAAATGTAGAAATTTTTGCAAATTTATTAAAAAAGAAAAACTGAAATATCACATGGTCATAAGTATTCAGACCCTTTGCCATGACACTCATATTTAACTCAGGTGCTGTCTATTTCTTCTGATCATCCTTGAGATGGTTCTACACCTTCATTTGAGTCCAGCTGTGTTTGATTATACTGATTGGACTTGATTAGGAAAGCCA
>NC_060161.1:38303947-38323698 GCF_021292245.1 Micropterus dolomieu
TAAGATTAAATCAGACACAGACTTCAGTGTAGACAACACAAATATACACACAATATAGACATACTGACAAATAGTGCAGTGAGCAGAGTGCAAAGGTATATGTACATGTCAGAGGTGGATATGATATACAGGTACATATACATGCACACATATACACAGTGCAATGAGGCATAGTGGAAAGGATGCTGCAATAAACAAGTATAAGTATATATTCAGAGAATAGATGGTTTTGTTTAAGTGTTTTTCTCCCATTTATAAAGGTTTGCTTTCCAGCTTTTATCTATTCAGTGTAAGTAAGTTTGCCAGTAGTTTATGCATCCGTTTACCAATGTAACTTTGTTCAATTTGCAAGTGAAAATGGACTGCACAAAAAGATAATTTAACAAAATAGCTAGAGTGGAAATACTGTGAATTTATATATAATAAAAATTTTAACTTTAAGTTAGTTTTAATAACACAAAAATTGAGTGACTAAATCTGTGAAAATGTAAAAGCATTAGATCATATATAGAAATCACATGCAGTCATGTCTGTTCAGTGTGTAAAATGCATTGTGTGTCCATCAAGACTCTACTTTGCACTCATTGTCATTACATTTACTTCAGTGTGGACAGTCACTGACGTCCTCTCTGCTGAGAAAACAGCCTGGTCAGTACATCTCTGACAGCATGTGGCCCAGCCTCTCTGGGTTGGGGGAGATCAGAGTCATTGGGTGTATGTTCATGGGCTGATTCCATCTAAGTTTCATCAAAACATTGTGCATGAATTTTACAAAAATTGTGCAAAATGCAGCACGTTGTTACAACATGTGGAACTTGCAAGATTTGAACATAAAAAAAACACCTCCATTGTCCTTTGAGTTGACCAAAAGCACACTCCACAGTCATACGAGCTTGGCTGTGGCGGTAGTTGAAGTATTCCTGATCGTTCTATTTTGTCTGGAGTTAACACCTCTTTCCTTCCCCTTAATAATTTATGCAGCAGGAGTCTTGGCTAGCGGTTTGGCTAGGTTATAAAAAGCTGTGTTACGTAGGCCTAGATGAACTTTAGAGACCTAGAGACATTCATATTTACCTATACTGGTGGTCAACAACAGCTTGAAGCACAACCGAGTGGCAACCTTTTCTGTTGAAATAGGCAGTCGCGTTATGATGTGGGGCTACGCCACACACACTGAGGGAACCTCCAGCGCTCCTAAAAGGCGGTCACCATGTCCCAAAGCCCTTGTCCCTTGGGCAGTTCAACGCAGTGAACAAACACAGGCCGTAGCGCTCTGGCAATTTGGTAGACTCTGTGGCATACAGTTGCTGTACTTATTCCAGAGATGAGAACTTTTCGCAGATGTTGTCGAACAAATGTCGGTTCATTCTGAAGTTTGCCATCCAGTCATCTTCGCCAAAAGACCCCAAGACAATACGTTCCCACCACTCAACTCCGTTCTCTCACCCACAAAGACCGGTTCACTGTTGTGGCATTCACAGTAGCCGCAATAACAACAGCTGCAAATAGGGCCTGTTGTCTTTTCTGTTTGCGCCTAATAGAAAAACGTTGAAAATGACCCCTTCCGCGACAGACAAAAAGTAGAAACAGGCGGTACAGTAATAGCATCTCTAATGATCCTACACCTGCCATGTTGACAAACTACAGATGATTTCCCGCCACCTCAAAGTACTCACGCACTGGAGGACAGAGATCCGAACTCAATGTGGATAATGAGAAGGCATTAAAAATACAAGGTGTAAACGCAAAGGTAAGATCAACACTTGGACTCTGGATAACTTATCTGGATACAAATAACATTTTAATAGCAGGTGTAAATGGGCTGTCAGAGTCTTCATGATGATTCAGCAAATGAAAATGATTCCATGTGTGTGGAATCAAAATCAGAAATGAATCCTGAAACTGATGTAACTGGGTCTCTCTGGGTAATCTGGTCTCAACAATGGCCGTCCTGGATAACCAGTGTCAGTAAACGTGTATTTTTTTTACATTTCATTTTAACACTAGGCCACCATAATTGTTGGTAATAAACTTTTGACAGTGTTTGTCTATATTGGGATAAATTTGGACTTAAATGCATGTCCATGTTTTAAAAATGACAGTGAAATCAGCCCAAAACGCTTTCTGTGCTTATCGATAAACATGACGGACTGAAACGATCTTGTTATTGATACTGCAGCCTTAATTTAGCCCCAAGGCCTGTTTAACACCATATTCTGTACCCGTTGCACCCTTCTTTTATAAACCCGAACGTCCGCTGGGGCTCAGTCCACAGGTCCAGAGGGTGTTAACGTTGGGTGTTACACCAACTGATTTCAGTCTGAACAAAACCACATTCATACAAAATAAAAGCAGTGAATATATCTATAAAATACAGATTATTTAATGAAAATGTGTTTAACTACAGCTCAAACAAGAATATATGTATGAAGCAATATTTCATCAAGCGTGAAGTTTAGTTCTTGACCATGGGCAACACATCTGTAATAAATGAGTCTAAATACAAGCGTCATATACTACCTCTTTGTTGAATATTTTTTCCATGAGATGAGAGATTTCTCTCTTTCTCTCAGGCCTATTGCCATCAATGTTTAGGTTGCAATGTTGTCAGAGCACAAATTGACATATAAACAATAAAAAATATATAATTAATAAACAATGAAAAAAACTAAAAATAAAGAAAGAGGAATAAAAACAACAAAAACAGAATATAGGTCTATGTTACATTGAAAATATGTCTTTCTTTTGACAAGCAGTAGCATTTTTTAAAGGAACACGTATTAAAATAAACTATTAATGATAATAATGTGATAATTAAGTTACTTTATACAAACAACAATGGTTCTCCGTTTGTTGAGAATAAAATTGGTATCGGAAAAAGTATCATTCAGGAACCGTATCGAAGTAGAGGTTAATGCACAACATTTAAAAATCTTTGAACGATACCCAGCCCTAACGCTGAGCAGTGCTCAGTCTGTCACTGGCTGGTCGTTGTCCGTTTACGCCCCACCTCAGGCACAACTCTGTCACAAGGCCACGGCCCCTACTCTGGTTGTCCTGTGCAGTCCTTTGCTGCATCTTTTAAATGCAGGGAGAGAGCTGGCAGAATTTGGGTGTGTAGGTACTCTAAACAAATCCAAACCCATCCATTTTCATCAAATTTTGATGAGCCCAAAAGGACTCATTTCACTCCAATACTGAGTGACCATTGCTACCCATGGCCAAGTCACTAATTTGTTTAGCTGACGCTTTTATCCAAAGCGACTTACAATTGCTATACATGTCAGAGGTCGTACTGGAGCAACGAGGGGTTGAGTGTCTTGCTCAGAGACACAATGGTGGATGAGTCACAGTGGGGGATTGAACCCAGGTCTCTCACACCAAAGGCATAGTTTTTCCCCTAGGTATCTACCCCATTGATGTGATATGTACTGTGAGCTCTTACTAGTATTTCTTGCTGCTCTTACTAGTATGTACTGTCAGTTGTAGATCTGTAGTTGATGCTCTGTTGATGCTTGTATGTTGTTCCTCAAATATAAGTCGCTTTGGATAAAAGTGTCTGCCAAATGAGTCAATGTACTGCATCACAGTCACATGATAATGTGTTTAGAACAATGCAGTGCGAAGTAAAAGCTTTCCCACATTGGTCACAGTTTTACGGTTCTTCTCCAGTGTGAACACGTTGGTGGATTTTTAATTGACCTGATGTATTGAAAGCTTTCCCACATTTTTCACACCAGAACGGTTTCTCGCCAGTGTGAACACGTCGGTGGGTTTCTAGGTGACCTGATGTAGTGAAAGCTTTTCCACATTGTTCGCACCAGTACGGTTTCTCACCAGTGTGAACACGTTGGTGGGTTTTTAGTTGACTTGATGTTGTGAAAGCTTTCCCACATTGTTCACACCAGTACGGTTTCTCTCCAGTGTGAAAACGGCGGTGGGTTTCTAGGTGACCTGATGTAGTGAAAGCTTTTCCACATTGGTCACAGCTGTACGGTTTCTCTCCAGTGTGAACGCGTATGTGTGTTTTCAAGTCACATGATGTAGTGAAAGCTTTCCCACACTGGTCACAGCAGAGCGGTTTCTTTCCAGAGTGAACAAGGCGGTGCAACTTCAGTACATCTGATCTTGTGAAAGATTTACCACACTGGTAACAGCTGTATGGTTTCTCTCCAGTGTGAACCCGTCTGTGGCTTTCTAGGCTTCCTGACTGAGTAAAGGCTTTCCCACACTGGTCACACCTGTACGGTTTCTCTCCGGTGTGAACACGTGTGTGAATTTCTAGGTTACTTGATGTAGTGAAAGCTTTTCCACACTGGTCACAGCTGTATGGTTTCTCTCCAGTGTGAACACGTAGGTGCACTTTTAGGTGACCTGGTTGATTGAAAGCTTTCTCACACTGGTTACAACTGTATAGTTTCTCTCCAGTGTGAACACGTTTGTGAATTTCTAGGTTACTTGATGTAGTGAAAGCTTTTCCACACTGGTCACAGCTGTATGGTTTCTCTCCAGTGTGAACACGTAGGTGCACTTTTAGGTGACCTGGTTGATTGAAAGCTTTCTCACACTGGTTACAACTGTATAGTTTCTCTCCAGTGTGAACACGTTTGTGAATTTCTAGGTTACTTGATGTAGTGAAAGCTTTTCCACACTGGTCACAGCTGTATGGTTTCTCTCCAGTGTGAACACGTAGGTGCACTTTTAGGTGACCTGGTTGATTGAAAGCTTTCTCACACTGGTTACAACTGTATAGTTTCTCTCCAGTGTGAACACGTTTGTGAATTTCTAGGTTACTTGATGTAGTGAAAGCTTTTCCACACTGGTCACAGCTGTATGGTTTCTCTCCAGTGTGAACACGTAGGTGCACTTTTAGGTGACCTGGTTGATTGAAAGCTTTCTCACACTGGTTACAACTGTATAGTTTCTCTCCAGTGTGAACACGTTTGTGAATTTCTAGGTTACTTGATGTAGTGAAAGCTTTTCCACACTGGTCACAGCTGTATGGTTTCTCTCCAGTGTGAACACGTAGGTGCACTTTTAGGTGACCTGGTTGATTGAAAGCTTTCTCACACTGGTTACAACTGTATAGTTTCTCTCCAGTGTGAACACGTTTGTGAATTTCTAGGTTACTTGATGTAGTGAAAGCTTTTCCACACTGGTCACAGCTGTATGGTTTCTCTCCAGTGTGAACACGTAGGTGCACTTTTAGGTGACCTGGTTGACTGAAAGCTTTCTCACACTGGTCACAACTGTACAGCTTCTCACCAGTGTGAACACGTAGGTGCACTTTTAGATTACCTGGTTGACTGAAAGCTTTCTCACACTGGTCACAACTGTACAGCTTCTCTCCAGTGTGAACACGTAGGTGCACTTTTAGGTTACCAGGTTGAGTGAAAGTTTTCCCACACTGGTCACAGCTGTACGGTTTCTCTCCAGTGTGAACTCTCTGATGAATCTTCAAATATCTAGATGTTGCGAAGGATTTGTCACAGTGCTGACAGCGGTGAAGTGTGAGTCTTTCTCTTCCCCTCAGCTTCTATATAAACAGAAATACAGAGAAAAGGACAGAATGAAATGCTTTATTATGCCTCTCGATAATTTGTGACAGACTGTTAACTGTGTAACAAATACATTGAGTAAACACTGACGAACAACAGTGATAATATTTAAATGTGCTGATCAAAGTCATTGCTGTGACAATTAAGCAGTCCATGAAGCTGAAACCACTGCATGTTCTCTCTCTTTCTAAGTGCTGGGTAACAGTGTGGAGTAACATTTTATTCAGTTATTTGAACACAATACATCATCACACATCTATTTACTTAGTGCACAGGAATAAATAACAAATTCTTGCAGACTAATCAACACACGGCAGCTGGAGCTTCTCGTGTCAAAGGTGAAAGCCAGTTTAATGTTTTGATGAGAGGATGTAAAAGGAAACTTTTGGGTACAAGAAAAGAAAAAAAAAAACTTTCTTTTCTCAATTTTGAGAAAATTGCTTTGAAAGAAAAGAGATGTGTGTTCTCTTTTAATAAACAAGGCAATGTCATATTATATATTGTCACCACAGGTGAATGAATTTGCATATTCCGAATCAGGGCACAGAAGCTGCATTAAAATGCTTTTTGGGTGATCAGATTGTGACCGGGTAGCACTTGACCACATGAAAGTACACGTGTAAATGCAACCAAGACGCACTGAGGACAGATTGTGATCCGATCAGCAAGATGACCTCTGGAGGTCAGGGACACCATGACCACATGGATGTAAATGCGTTGTCAATTAACATACAACAACTACTTGGGCGGAAATATGTACCGGTCGCAATCTTCTGTAAATAAATACAAAAGTCTGACAGCGCAGACAGGCGCCTAGACAGTTTGTCCATTCAGTGTTGTGCATTAACCTGCTCAAATAGCGCCGATTATTGATCATGTTTTTGGAGAACTGATTGTGTCCGTTTATTAATGGGAACTAGGGCTGGGCAATAAAACAATAATGATAATTATCCTGATACAATTTTCCTCAACAAATTAACAAGTGTTCAATAAATATTTGATTAAATTGATTTGAATCACGAACAAATTAGCACTTTCTTTTCTACTAAGATATTTATTTTGTTGAGGAAAATGGACTGACAAACATTTTACTTCATTTTTGGCTAACTCAAGCACTGCTGTGTTAAACTCAATGTAAACTACTAAAAGGAAAACCTACACATTATAAAGAAAAGTATCTAGAAAATGACACTTGACTGAACCTAAGTTTCACTTTTGCTTTCCGGTCGAGCTAGTACATAGGTGCACCGCTATAGAGAAAAGTTTGGATAATCCTTGGAAGAAAACAAATCACTGTGAAAAGACACACTTAAAGTTATTTTAACTTGTAGTTATCGATCATTTTTGGTCCTGCGCAAATGAAAGGAGTATGTGATGTGTGGTTGTTTGAGCTAGACGGTACGATCGGATCTTCCTCCGACCACTTTAACTTAAAACGTGTCTCCCAATCTTGCAACCACGGCTGACGATAAATAGGCTATGACACACAGCCAGATGTCTGCAGCTAACATAAACGTCAGATAAAAGTTATAATAATGGCGGGGTCTCGCATTTTCAACTACTAAAAATCCAACAAATACACATTTCCCCACCAGCCTTAAATGCACCATCGGCAAATTTAATACCTACAGCAAATTTACAGTCAATATAAGACGATTAATTCCCCTGATTTTATTTTAAGACTTTTTAAGGAGTCACAGGAACCCTGATATCTCTAGACTGTCTTGCTAACCAGGCTAGGCAGCTCCCGGCAGCAACTATTTATTACGTTTGATAAATTCTGATGGGCAACAGTGCTTATAAACTGTAGCTCGGTAAAGATAACCGCAGCGTGCATGAACATGCGTTCATATGCATGTGCACAAAATAAAACTTGCGCATTCCAGCAGCGACCTCTGTGCGGACACAGACAACACACTTGAAGGCGGTCCTCATAGGAACACATCATTTTAAAATGAGACAGTGATTATCTTTGTTAGATAAGTTAAAGCCTAGTTCACGCTACACGATTTTTAGCCCGATTTGCCGCTTGTCGAGCTCTGCAACCGTCTGGATCTGATCGGGGGTAAATCAGCGTTCTCGCAGTCGTTATGTGTGAACTACACAATGACACATCAAAACAGCTCTCTGAGACATTGCCGACATCTGCCAGATATCTAGCACGCCAAATATTTTGAAGAGTTGGCTGACTTAACATCCACATCCAGCCGATGAGAGCAGGCAGCTACTTTTTCACTGCAAAACAGTTTTTACTCACCTCCAGCTCTCTCTGTAGCTCAGACGATCCCTGCTACCTGCCTAATAATACTGCGTAACTACAGGATAACAAGTGGAGAACATTCAAGATTTTTTACAACTCTGCTTACCTTATTAGTCTTGTGTAATGTCTCTAAAGAATGAAAATAAATACTAGGCTCCTCTGTACCTCAAACATTTTAAGGGAGTTATTGTCCCTTTGATGCAGTGCAAGATTAACTGTAAACAGTTTTAGTAATTGCACATCATCAGCCCCAGTGCCACTGTTAGGGTTGATTATCACTTAAAATTTTACGATACCAGTGTCAAAACCAGTACCCTTAAAGTGATACCGATAACAATTCATAGTTCTATTGCCATATTTTAAACACTTTTATGATCTCAGTGCTACGCGAGTGTGGCCTATCAAGAGCACTAGCCTGTAGGGCTGCAGCTAATGCTGATTTTAGTACTCAAAGCATCGTTTAAGAAATACTTTTGAATACTGAATATAATTAAAATCCATGTTGACAACCCCCAGGACAGAGGGACTAACTAACTGAAGACTTTTTAAGACCTTAATACCACCTTGGATGAAATTAAATACCAACTTTGCTGCCGTATAATGAAAAATCTGTATGAATTTTAAGCCCGAGAAAATTATTTACAGTTAGATGAATGTAATAAAACATATTATAACACACTAGATATTTCAACACCATTTTGATGAAATATTCAATGCTGAAATATATAAATAGGGGGTCTGGGGGTCCCCTAGAAAATTTTGAGCACTGAACACTTAATTTCCTGCATTCTGGAGAAATGTTCTGCACCAATTGATGGTAGAATAGTCTTTATTTAAATAAAGTGATTCAGATGACAATTCAAACAGAATATAATGCAGTACTCAGTAGGTTGTTTTTTTAGCTTAAGAAACTTTTTTTGGACAATGCACATTTGTTTCTTCTATATTTAAATGGCATTGCATGTTTTTTTTTATTGTGCAAATAAACCTTTCTCAAGGATTTCCATTTGTTTTTTTTTTTTTTTAACATTTCTTGTTGCAAGCCATTTTTCAGAGCATATTTAACAAATGCTTCAAAAAAAAGTGATGGACAAGTCCCCAGTATCCCCAGCGTAAATTACACCTACGAAAAGCGGCTGTGGCTCAGGAGGTAGAGCAGGTCGGCCGTTAATCAGAAAGTAGGCAGCAGTGCATGTCGAAGTGTCTTTGGGCAAGATGCTGAAACCTGAATTGTATGGATGTTTCTGTTTGAGCACTTATGTATGAATGTGTTTGACTGGTGAATGCAGATGTAGTGTAAAAGACTAGAAAGGCGCTATACAAATACGGAGCATTTATATTTAATGCAGTACTATAATGAACTCAGTTCATGTTTGCTCAGTCGCTCAACCTGTTGGTCAAAACTGTAATGCGTACCGTGGTAGTGCAGCCGTCATGTCAGTCATGCGGTTCTTACATTTTATAATAATCTTTATTTGTAGAGCACTTTTCAAAAACAAGTTAAAGTGCTTTAACAAGTGTAAATTTGCATTCATTAACTTCATGAGCGAAGCTTCGATTATTCGCTCTTAATTACTATCGACTAAAGACATTTGGGTCAGCTCTAGTGTTTACGTAATCGTTTACGTTAACAAAATCGCCCCAGCCCTAGGCACAAGACCGAAACCTGATATCACAAGAGGTTTCTGGTCTGTCTGTAGCTGGCCTCATCAACAATGCAGTATGATCATGAAATACATATTTTTGCACATGTAAAACCAACGTCAAGATTTTGCACAACCCTGCAGACTGTCTGTCTTTCTTATCAGTTTGTGTTTCATGATCAACCTGCAGTGAGTGTCCATATATCAAGACAGGTGCTGGTGGTCTTCTCTGCAGAGCCGCCCAAAACCCTGACAGGACTCCAGCAACAAAGGAAACTTTGTGGCCATTAAGGAGCTGATTGCAAAGCATGAAGTCATTCTAAATGATATTTTGGGAGGTGCTGGAAAAGGACCACGTTGTTGTCTGTCCCATCTTAGACTCCGAGACTGAGATATCATGAAGACATTTAACCACTTAATCCCCAAAACAAGCGGTGAAGCCACAGTGAAGGTTCACCATGACACTCCGCCATGACACGTGCTGCACGCGCATGTGCAGAACCCAACAGCACAAAGAAAAGAGAAACGCTCGTGAGTTTTTCTTTCAGCTTCCTCTCTTCAAGATGAAAACAGGAATCACGGAGACACTTTGGAAATCAAACCACGTCAACACAAACCCTGGAGCGGGTTTTCAGGCTCTGATCTCTAACAACAGAATGAACGGATGATACACGGACCCTCGAGACTCTTCCTCGTGTCTTTAGTCTCGTGATGAAGTCATGAACACTGACCTGAACATCGGTGCTATCAGAGCACGAGGCTGCTGTTTGGCTCCTGCGGTCCGGGTTCTGGTTCTCCATCGTCCTGCAGGTCTCCGCTGTGACTGGTGGACCGTGTTGTCCTGGACCGAGTCTGGATTCTGGTCTCGGAGGTCTTCAGGCTGAGATACAGGAGCGCTGCGCGATCCCGTGGAGTGTTCTCGCGATGTCTCTGCGTCTCGCCCCGCCCCTTAGTTACTGTTGCTCAGGCAGCAGATTTCCTACCTCAGTGATAAACTAAAGTCATAATATATCAACAAAGTCTCGCCACAACTACACACAGATGTTAATTTCTGATAAAGTGCAGCTCACAGCTGCTTTAGAGGAAAGCATCCCGGAGCAGAGAGGCAACTGACAGCTGTGTCATGTTGTTCTCGCGCCTATTTGCGGCGGCTGTCTGTGTAGCATTGACTGAACACTGAGGAACAACAGTGATAATATATAAATATGCTGATCAAAGTCATTGCTTTCTCTCTCTTGTTCTCGCTCTAAATGCTGAGTAACATTAGTGTGGAGTAACATTTTATTCAGTTATTTGAACACAACATAACATCACACACTAAAATGTTCTGGGTCGTTCCTTTGACTGTCAGATTTGTCCCTTTTTGTTGTATCAGGATCTCCTCAAAAACAAGATAGTTCATCTCAAGGGGTTTTAATAAACTTGTACGCACACACATATGGCTAAAATACCAGCTGTTCAACGTACTACAGAAGAACCTGACTGAACTGGCCGTCCACCCTGAGCCGTGGTTCTGCTCGAGCTTTCTGCCTCTTAAAAGGAAGTTTTTCCTTTCTTCTGTCGTCTCTCTTGGTGGGAACTGTTGGGTTTCTGTAAATAACATCATAGAGTACGGTCTAGACCTGCTCTTTTATGAAAAGCACTATGAGACAACTGCTGTTGTGAATTGGCACTATATAAATAAAATCGAATTGAACTCAGTTCCGTGTTTGTCAGTGTCCTCTAACCTACACATACATCTGCACGAGGTAATTATGCTGTTTTTCTCAGTTGTAATGTCCTCCTAGACCTTCATAGTGTACTAATTTACAAAGTGAAATAAGCTGTTTAGCTTAAACTACTACACAGAAGGTTAGACGACACTCTGACGCTGTCGAACATCTCATCCAATAGACAAAGTAAACTGAAACCTATAAATGATAATTATTATATTGTTCTCCCCATATTGTTTCGGAGAAGTTTGAAAACGCTGCCGACCCCGTTCCTTTCCATACTGCATAAGAATCAGATTTTTAGGTTTGCCTACAGCATTTATTACTGCAGAAATTAGCCGAGAGAACCAGCAGAGACTTGCATCTCTTTGAACGTCTCTGTGGTCATTCAGCGTCTCTTGTGGCTGTTGTGCGGCTCTCTGTAACTGTGTGGTTGGCCCTCACCCAGTAAGAAACAAAAACACGAGAGACAAATAGCAAACAGCTGATTTATTCGTCTGACTTGTAGAATAATGTATTTCATCTTAAAGGTCTTAAAATGCGAAACAATTAAATACAAACTCATGCAAAGCTTCACTGCAGCAGCCAAAGAAGAAGAAATCTTTTGAAAACAAGCCAAAGACCAACTCTGTCAAACAATTCGTTATGAGGACGGCTCGTGCTTGGCCCTAGCCTCGTTGTGGTCGCTGTGACAAAAGCACAGCATCAATCAGCCTCTGCTTAAAAATGAAAAAAAAAAAACAAGGAGCTGTGGCAGGAAATGTTCTGGAGCAACTTGTTGCTCGTAGCAAAGTGCCGTTGAGGCCGCTGCGTCGTCCGTCGCTGCTATCCTAAAACTTTCTGGATGAATTAAAAAACAGTTTGAAGGGAACCCCGGCTTGACCTCTGACCCATCATCAGCAAAGAAGCAACGACCTGTCGGCTCAGCGGAGGGTTGACGCTGAAGGAAGGAAACGTGACGTCTTGTTAGGCTGATCTCTAAGTGGAAGTCTGGATGTTTTTATCCGAAAGGACATAAGAGAGATCATTTCCTTCCAACATGTGTTTCTTACCGAGAAACAACTCTGAGTGTGATTTCTGACCGTTTTAAAACATCAATTTCCCTCCATGAGCTTTGTGAACTACAGTGTTTGAACAGCAGCTTCGATCTTTAAGTTTCACGCAGAAACTGAAAGTGCATTTTCACCCATTCTGATCTCAACTGTGAAGTTTAAAGCCGCTGCTGCTCGATAAATGTAAACGTATCGAACAAAATTTGCAACAGTGTTTTTTGATTGATTCGTTTTGTCTGCGTAGAGTCAGAGGTCAGAGGTCAGGGTTCCTTAAGACTCGACCTTACAGTCTGTGCAGCACACACACTCACACAAACTCACATTAGCGGCTCATGCTGTAATAAATAAAAACACCCATAGCATCTATAAAGTCCAACAATAGAATATATATATATATATGTTTATATATGTGATTGTTTAAATATATTTATAGTAGCTTTGTTATAATCATATACATTTTGAAGTACACAGCGTGTAGACTCCCCGTTCCAAAATGTGACGACCCGCAAACATTCAGACTTCTGAAGGAATTTCTGACCTCAGTCTGAAATCTCTTTGTTCAGGTGACCCTCAAACACACTGTCCTGTTAGTTCTCGTCTCCCGACCTTGGCAGGAAAACAGCAGTAAATTGTGGGCAGGAGGGAACAGACGTAGACACTCCTGGGTCTTGGTTTGCCCTGAGCTGTGCCTCCCAGGAGAGATCAGTTGAGTTAGGGTTTTTCCCCAAAGGCCTTTCTCAAACTGCGTCCCCGTGCTCTTGTGAAACGGCATCGGTCTCAGAACACATTGACAGTCCAGATCAAAACAGGTCCAGACCAAATGACCACAGGTGATGCTGACTTTAGACAGGTAAACAGGCTCAGAGCTGCTGTCACTTTGGTCCTACGGGTGTTATTATGTCACCAAATTAAGTTTTTAGAGAAAGTAAACACTTAAATTTCAAACGTGGCTGATTTATGTCTTTTTGCTCCAACGTTGATGCGAGGACCCGTCGTCATCTTCAGGAGAACAGTCTTATCTCGGCACTTTGGTTTTTCACCGCCGACTCTGATGTCGAATAAATACTGTATGTGCATGTAAAAAATGTGCATGATGGAGAGCCCTAAACGATCTTTAAAGTAAAAAAAAAGGAAAAGAAAATGCGCTTGATTGACGACAGCTGAGAATCACTGCCTGTACTGCTGAAAATACTGAACTTGAAATAAACATGCAGAGCGCTGAACTGCATCTGTGTATTTATATCAATATATAATTGCTCGTGGAGGATAAACTTGGTCTTGGAGTGTAAATCTAGTGCTGAAGTCAAGCTTCATGTTTCATGTTCTAGAGCTGCCACTGTGGGCTCCTTGAACGCCTCGTCAGTCTCATCAAACATATTTAAATGAAAATGAATGGAGGCAGTGAGGTAACATTTTGTTTGATTGCTTCTCACAAGTCAAAGTAGCTGAAAACTTTTCCCTCCAAAACACCTGCAAGTAGACCTTTGAGTGCTGAAGTCTGGGGTCCCGAGTTGAACTTGCAGAGCCCCAGGTCCGTAGCGTAGAACTACTCTGTGCTGAGAAAGGCCTGGAGAACGAGTCTATAGGACGGTGTGACACTATTAAAAAGCTCTTTAAGCTGCAGACAGACAGCTACATTCAACCATGAGAGAAGACATTAGATATATAGATCGATCAATCAAAGGAGGCGGAGGAAAGGAAGAAAGAAGAGCCGGGGTGGGATAAGGCATCTCTCCATCATGTCTGTTGCGTTTCCGTCCCTTTGTACATCAGAGTAAACCTGCCAAAAGACAACGAGATCAACCATCCTTCGTCCGTCTCTCCTCTCCAGGAGCTGAAATGAAGACACGGTTTAAGTGGTGAGCCCTCTCCTCTCCAGCTCCCTCGTCTGCTTCAGCTCTTTTATCCTGGGAACGACACAAAGATGAGACCGTGAACACGGGCGACGGCACCATCTCACCAAGAACATTAAAATATGCAACAAGAGAAGAATGTCCACAAGGAAAAAGACTCATTCACGTTTGTAACACAACAAACTGTAAAACGAGTGTGTGTTACCTGTGTCTGCAGCGTCTCAGGAACCTCATGATCTTCCTCGCCGCCTGGTCCTGTTTCTTCGTCAAGAAAGACCCCCTGATGGGAACAAAATCAATATCTGCTGCTTACAATCAATCATCAGTATCTACTGGGAGGAATCAAGAAGCTCTGGCCGTAATCGGAATGTGCTGGCAGCGATCAATATCTGTTGGTAATGATGAATATTTCCTGGCAGTTAGCGGCTGTAAATATTTATAACAACTAATATCTACATCAGAACTGGTTAGTGAGGTGATAATAAAACTCCACTTAGTAACATTGACGTTAGCACAAGGGCTAAGTTTGAATTTACACAGCAGCTTCACCCGTCTCCAGAGGAACAGGAGCTTAGCTCGTTAGCTTCAAGTTTATAGAACGGTGAAACAAAACACGTTGTGTGAGTGAAGTTTGAACAAAGCTGTGATAGTCTGCAGCCGTGCTAGCAGCTGTGCGGAACACGGCCATGCTTTGTGCTAACGGCACGCATGTTGCATGTTCGAACTCTCGCTCACCTCCTTGTGGTTATCAGGCGTAACGTTTACCATGTTCACCATCTCGGTTTAGCCTGTTAACATGCTAACATTAGCTAATTAGCAGAGTACAGCTGAGGCTGATGGGAATGTGATAAGTTCTTCAGAACCCAAAGTGTTGGTCTAATTAAAACTTTGACCTGATGATGACCGCTAGAGGAAAGCGCCATGATGATTTGACAAGTGTAGTAATGTATTTTTTAAAAACAGGTCTACTGCACTACGAGAACTTATGAACCTTTACTCCCCATCCCCCCACACAAACTGTGCAAACTATCTACAAATTACACAGCTAAATAAAAGTCATTAAACACACTTCCACACAGTGATCAACATTTTCTCTGTGCCAACCCACAAGATGACGTCTGGCTGTGTCGACATGTGTTTGTATGCAGATGATGTGCTACTGTGCTGATGTATCCATGAGGTCTTACTTGATCTTGGTGTTGTGTCCGGAGGCCCCTCTTGGACCCTGCTTGAGCCTCTCGTACTCCTTGTAGCTACGGTAGTACTGCTGGATGAGGACCGCCGCCCGCCGGCTCTGCTGGAAACGCTTCTGCTCGTAGTACGACCGAAACTTGGACTGGATCAAGATGGCTGCCTGGGTCATCTTCTTATAGAGCGCGTACTGAGGAGACGGAGTTGCTGTTAGGGCCCATGTACAGCCAGAGGACAAACACAACGTCTCACAACATGCCAAGACAAACTAGAGATGAAGCTCCCTCTGAATCTGGGACTCACCTGCACGCGTCACAAGTACACTACCTGGACAAAAGTATGTGGACACTGTCCAGTCTTAGGGCCCTAAGGTCCAACAGGAGGACATCTCAATGATGCTACACAAGTTTTTTCCCTGTACTGGAAGCTTCATCTCAACAACCAGAGCGGCTGTTGTTCAAGCTGAAAATTTATTCTCCAACATGCTGCAGTTTTACAGAAACACCCGACATCATAAACACACTTTCCCTTCTACTAAAGCTAGAGACAAAACACAGGGCAGCCATTTTCTTCCTTCAGACTGAAAGAATCTCTGTCTGTGGCTTGAAACCAGATATTTTCAGTTTATTCTCCTTATTATTTCTCATAATGGCCCATTTATACTCCTGCATCAGGTCTACGCACGTAGCCATGCATATATACTTGTGCATCGGTGTGTTCGTCATTCTGCAATTACACCCCCAAACGCTAGTCGGCAGTAGCGCTACAGCGTCCACTGTGTTGACTGTTGAACAAACTAACCGCTAACGTGAATGGGGGTAAAACTGTATATGTGCGGCTGGTATTGCGTTTTCAAATGTTATCCACCGAATGGATCACAGTCAGATAGTGAAACAAGTAATTTCGCTCGGGTTGTTACTTGAAAGCATGGGCACTTCCTGTTGGCTCGGAGGCATTGCGAGACTACCCAGCTGACCAAACTCAGAGCTTAAGGTCCGGGTCACCTCAACATGTTTTTTTCTTTTTTGTTACATTTTTGAGGAGGTGCACGTCAGGCTATGGCGTAGGTGACGGCGTAGGTTACGGGGCTACGCAGAGGCTACGCCATCGATTCGACGCAGAAGTTTTAATTACACTTAACATGTCACATTTTCTCCAAGTAATAAAACTGTCCACACTGTAAATCCTCACAATTCTTAAAATACAGATTAAAATGAAGATTAATTGCTTTATATCTCATACAGAACTTCTTCTTATTGGCATCTGATGTTATAACAACACTGCCTTTTCTGCTCTGAATTGCTGCCGGGAGCGTTAGCATTTAGCATGCCTGGTGGAAAAGCGACGACGTACATGAAGGAGATATGTTCGTCTTCGGTGTCAGTAAACAACACTGTGCTGCATTCAGGGCTAAACAAGATGTTGGCAAAGAGTAATGTTAACTATGCACACACATGATCTTCGGCTGTCCACATACTTTTGGCTTTGAGACCAGATATCCTGTTCATTAACTTGAGATAATCTGATACCAACAGTAATAAATTATTAACGGCTCTATAAAAATAAAAGTGAGCGTCATGGGGAAGATTCACATCACAGGAAACACAACCTGTTTGTGGTCTTATGGCTGCTGTCCAGACTCAACACACACAAACACACTCACACTGACTACACACCACTACATCTACTGGTCAGCCATATTACCTTCAGAGCTATCCATGTTAGCTAGCCAGAGAGAGAGAGAGAGAGAAAGAGAGAGATGGTGAAGAGACACAGCAGGTTAGTTCAGTGTTAGTGAAGCTGGAGGACAAACTGCGCAATCCAACACACACACTCATGAACACACACCTGTTTGTATTTCCTGTAGCATCTCTGTATGACGGCTGCAGCCATGTCCTGCTGCTCCTTTAACCTCCGACCCTACAGACACACAGGAACCAGTACTGTTATAAAAACAGACCTGATCCATCAGGTTCCTGCGCACAAGCCTCTTGGGGGCAGAGTGGAATCCACTGTTTCAGAAAACACACACAACTGACAGTGGAGAGACCTGAGGATCATACTCAAAGCTCCATGTCAGGGTTTCCTCTAAACAAAGTTCAGTGTTTCTCACTAAAACTCGTTTGTATCTTTAAGGTAACAATCACGTTGAATGTATTTCCTTCCTCATAAAAACGTATGGTCCCAACTCTACTTGTGTCCTCACGAGAACAACCAAACAAGGACCCACTTATTAAAACTGGAGCCTGACCGATATGGGGTTTTACTACATATACCCAGTTAGATATTTAATTTTAAATCCAATATTCTGATATAATATCTGATATTGGGGCTGCTGTGGAGGTAGAGCGGCAGTCCACTAACCGGAAGATTGGTGGTTCAATCCCTGGCTTATGATGTGCAGTTGGCACCTCAGCCTCTGCCGTCAGTGTCTGAATGTGGGTGAATGTGATGTAGTGTGACGCTCTATGAGACTGAAAAGGCGCTGTACATATATACAGACCATTTACTGGGAACAGTAATGCCTTCAACCCGGTGTGGTTCCTAAGGTGGGCGTGTGCGAACCTTGTATCTCCTGAAGGCGTTCTGGATGATCCTGGCGGCCTCGTAAAGCTCCCTCTGCTCTCCGTCCGTCAGTGTCAGCAGTGCAAAGTCTCTCTCCATTTTTCCATTGGCCGAGGCGTTCAGGAACTCCGCCCACGCCGCAGAGGAGGGGGGGCGGAGCCTCTGGAGGGCCAGTGCACTGAGGGGCGAAGGGGGACGCACCCTCCTGCAAGGACACACATCAACAACTATGTGTAAAGCGTCCTTGGGTCCATGAAAGGCGCTAAAAATATTAATTTATTTATGTAATGTTAGCTAAATTAGTAACAAAGTAATATTAAATCATTATCAGCGGTCTTTCATTACTAACTAACCTACTAGTCAAGGGTTGAGAACATCTATTACAAGCTTAGACTGAACTGGTGTACAGCTCTGTCCTGTACACAGACTGAACATCCTGATAATTATTTTTCAGTTTTCAGAGTCTGACATGTGGATGTTAGAGAAATGAAGGACCATGGAGCTGAGCTTAATGAAGTAAATTAGGAATGCAAACTAATCCTTTTAAGCTAATTAAGAGATGTTTCTTTTGGATTTGGATTTGCAAATTAAATACTTAGTAATTATCCAGGGATCCTGTATAGAAAAAATAATGCATCAAGATGCATCGATAATCGTTTTATAATAGAATCGCAACCCTCTGAATCGTAATCGAATCGTGAGGTGCCCAGATTCGTGCCCCTACATGTAACGGCTTGAAGTAAATTTGGCCCGATGCCAGACTTATTTGCCGACTCCTGCTGTAGGGGATTGTTCAGGCGTGGCTCACCTGGGTGGGGAGTGTGTGTGGGCATCGACCGTGTCCAGGTATGTAGCCAGCCAGGTGTCCTGGATGGCCGGGTTGTCTCGCCTCTCTCTCAGCGGTGACTCCGCCCCCCTGGGGAAGTCCTCCTGTTTGATTCGCTCCGGGGTCGCCTCGATGATTTGCTCTGCCAGTGTTGCCATGTCAACCTGTTGTGGGGACGGTAACCATAGCAATAGGAATACAAGACATCTGTGGTTACTGAATATGTGAAGTGTGAGTTTAGTGCACGTGTGGAACTGTGGGCCTAGGAAATCAACTTCAGGGACGCAGGGACAAAACACAGAAACTAAATTCTGGGACTAGACTTGGGGACAAAACACAGAAACTAAATTCTGGGACTAACCTCAGGGACTAGACGTGGGGACAAAACACAGAAACTAAATTCTGGGACTAACCTCAGGGACTAGACGTGGGGACAAAACACAGAAACTAAATTCTGGGACTAGACTTGGGGACAAAACACAGAAACTAAATTCTGGGACTAACCTCAGGGACTAGAAGTGGGGACAAAACACAGAAACTAAATTATGGGACTAACCTCGGGGGCTAGACTTGGGGACAAAACACAGAAACTAAATTCTGGGACTAACCTTGGGGACTAGACTTGGGGACAAAACACAGAAACTAAATTCTGGGACTAGACTTGGGGACAAAACACAGAAACTAAATTCTGGGACTAACCTCAGGGACTAGACGTGGGGACAAAACACAGAAACTAAATTCTGGGACTAACCTCAGGGACTAGACGTGGGGACAAAACACAGAAACTAAATTCTGGGACTAGACTTGGGGACAAAACACAGAAACTAAATTCTGGGACTAACCTCAGGGACTAGAAGTGGGGACAAAACACAGAAACTAAATTATGGGACTAACCTCGGGGGCTAGACTTGGGGACAAAACACAGAAACTAAATTCTGGGACTAACCTTGGGGACTAGACTTGGGGACAAAACACAGAAACTAAATTCTGGGACTAACCTCGGGGACTAGACTTGGGAACAAAACACAGAAACTAAATTCAGGGACTAACCTCGGGGACTAGAAGTGGGGACAAAACACAGAAACTAAATT
>NC_060161.1:38323718-38334112 GCF_021292245.1 Micropterus dolomieu
CCTCGGGGACTAGAGATGGGGACAAAACACAGAAACTAAATTCTGGGACTAACCTCGGGGACTAGACTTGGGGACAAAACACAGAAACTAAATTCTGGGACTAACCTCGGGGACTAGACGTGGGGACAAAACACAGAAACTAAATTCTGGGACTAACCTCGGGGGCTAGACTTGGGGACAAAACACAGAAACTAAATTCTGGGACTAACCTCGGGGACTAGACGTGGGGACAAAACACAAACTAAATTCTGGGACTAACCTCGGGGACTAGACTTGGGGACAAAACACAGAAACTAAATTCTGGGACTAACCTCGGGGACTAGACGTGGGGACAAAACACAGAAACTAAATTCTGGGACTAACCTCGGGGACTAGACGTGGGGACAAAATACAGAAACTAAATTCTGGGACTAACCTCGGGAGCTAGACTTGGGGACAAAACACAGAAACTAAATTCAGGGACTAACCTCAGACTAGACACGGAGACTAAGCTCAGTTGGGATTACCAATCTTCTCATGTCATGTGATGTCTTTAATGTGTGCGTACCTGTAGCACCTCCTCGTCCAGGTACTCATCCTCCTCGCCTTCGTTCTCAGCGTTCTCGCTGTAGCTCAGCAGCTGCTCCTCCAGCGTTGCCGCTGTGTGCGACCGCCGCCCGCCCACCGTGTGGGTGGGTGAGGGGTGGCAGGTGCTCTCGTAGTCCATGAGGTAAAGAGAGTCTCTGGAACAGCCGGGGTTCAAACCTGCAGCAGTGATTAATGAATCAGTGCAAGGACTCGTACCAGGAACCAGTCACTGAATTGAATCTCACCTGTGTTACCTGTGCTGAGCCTGATATTCGGCTCCTCCCCCCACATGGACACTGGAGGAAATGAGGAGAGGGGCAGGGAGGAAGGAGAAGGGGGGGAGACGGGGAGCGAGGACGAGGAGGAGGAAGGAGACGAGGGGGAGGTGTCCATGGGGGCGGGGCCACTGGAGTAAGCGGAGCTCGGCGAAGGGGAGGAGGGGTCGCTGGGTGAGGGGAGGCTGCTGGAGGAGCTCAAACCTGAGTGGGGAGAAGGGAGACAGCCAATCAGAGTACTGGAATCACATCTCATGACTTTCAGTGGATTGGAGCAGATGATCAGCAGCAGGTGTTACCTGTGTCCGGGCTGGTGGACAGCGGAGACGGGGGCAGCTGTGGCTGAGGCGTAGCCGGCGTGTGTGTGTCCGTTGAGTACGTGCGCGTGTCCGCGGGCGTCATGTGTGTGCGCGTGTGCAGGTCCTCAAGAGCTGCGGCAAGGCGGGTGTGTCCACGGGATCGGGCCACGGCGAGCGGCAGGCGCCCCAGCGAATCAGGGATCCCCAGAGCCGAACTGTTCCAGCTGTACAGGAGCTCTGCTGCCCTCTGGTGGCCCAGAGCACATGCCCACATCTGGAACACACATACATACAGACATGCTGAACATCTGGAAGCACCTGAACACATCATTACTGTCGGGGAGGACCCTGATCTCTGACTGGGAATGTGACTGTATGTGTGTTTGTTTTACCAGCGGGGTGCAGGAGAAGTGGTCGATGTTGAGAGGGTCGACTTCCTGTTCCAGGTCCAGGCTGTCGCTGTTAACACTCCTACAACAAAGAAAAATGCCCTAAATATAAAACACCGAGAGAAAAACACTTTGCAAACATTTCACAAATCACAAAACCCCAAATTCGAATTTATATCAGACACAGTGCAGAATTGCCCAAATGTCAAATAATTGCTGCTAAATGTCTCCTTATGCCACGAACTGAGGACAACCAGTAAATAATTGTACTCATTTTCAAATTATTATTATTTTGATTGTTTGATGTTTTAGTAATTTTTCCTTAATTTGTATTTTGTTTTTAAATTTCTCATTTGATACAGATTTCTGTCTATTATTATATATATATATATATATATATATATATATACACACACACACTAATATATATTATTAGTATTACACACACACACACACACACACACACACGCTTACCGTTTCATTTATTTGTATTATTTATTTTTAAGTCATTCTCATTTGAAATATTTTTTATTATTATAAACACACACAAACTTATTTAAGGAAATGTATGAAATTAATTGTCCTTATGTAATTTATTTGTAGCTTTGGCAATATTGTTGTTATACATTCATGCTAATAAAGCTGATTTGAATTTGAAACACCTGCAGTCCAGGTGTGTGTGGATGTGTTTTTACCTCCAGTGGATCAGAGTGTGTATCAGGTGAGTGTATCCCTGTGCAGCAGCCAGGTGGAGCAGTGTCATCCCGCGGTGACGAACGGAGTGATGAAGCCTCTCTCCTCCTCCTCCTCCTGCCCACCGTCCTCCCCTCATCATCCGCTCACACACTCCCACAATCCTCCTCTCAAACCACTGAGAGGACTGAGACACAGAGAGAGAGAGAGAGAGAGAGAGAGCATTGTAACACAGCAGCAGTAATAAGTAACCCTCGAGTCACCAGCAGAGGCACTGAAATTGTAACATAAACTGGCTACGACCCGGACAAGCTGGTTTCTGTCCAGTTTGAAGTGCGTTTCACGATAAAATTACTGTTTTTCTCAATGGAGTCTGGTGGGCTTCGACTGTGAATATCAGATATTTATTTTGTAGTTTCTGCTTTATACTGAGCTGAAACATAACCCATCATCTCAGCACTCTGACGAACTGTTTGTCTTTCTGTTCATCTCCCTGCCCCCCCCCCTTGCAGCTGGCAGGAAACATTACATTCATACGCGCCCCCCCCTCCTCCAATTTTTCCCTCTGACTATCCCTGTGTGACGCACTTGGACGAGTGAGGCTATAAATGACTGGCAGCAGAGCGAGAGACAGAGAGAGAGAGCGACAGAGGAGTTTAAACCTGGAAACACTTCCTGTTATGAGAAAACACCTCCACACAGCTGTCAGTCATCTGTCCTGCTCGCAGACAGCGGCCACACAAACACACTGATAGCACTAACCCGCTAACCTGCTAACTAGCCTCTTATACTCTTATAGCATTAAGACGGGAAGCACCTGTGTGCAAAGTTACCTCCTTACCAACACCTATAATCCAGGGGAGGAATCACACCGAGTACTTTTACTCTAGTACTCTACTGAGTCTGCTACTTTAGTATTGTACTTTCTACTGCACTCCATAATAAATAGCACATTTCTCAATAGTATCTGGAAAACGTTGCAGGAATTATTCAGTATTCAGTTTATTTTGTGGACAGATGAGTCCGCTGCCTGTGTGACTTACATGTGTTCGATTTAGAGCCCATTGAAACCGCTATAACGTGATCATGTTTCATTGGCGAGCTGCCCTGCCGCATGAAAGTATGGACGCACGGAACCACCACGTTATCGCACGTTTTGTCAATAGCGTGCAACCCTACTTATAACGTATAATTACTTTGATAAACGCTGGTTAAGTGTCTTCAAAGGAAAGACTGTCACAGCGACCAAGAGGGGACTCAATCACTGGACTGATGTCAACATGCAGAAACAGTTGTTGACTGAAGCAGCAGCTCCTTGTTTAGGGAGGCTTCAAACCAACACATGGTGGGCAGAGCTCGGGCTGCATGTTGTAATTGTTCTAGTGAAGGTCTCTCTCTCTCTCTCTCTCTCTCTGTCACACTGAGTCTATTTTAACTCGAGGACTCGATCTGCCAAATTCCCCGTGACATCAGAGGGAGGTAGAGTGGCTGCAGCTCGGTTCAGCAGAGGTCAGGCTGCAGAGATGTTTTCCATTCAGCGTCGTTTGTTCTCCTGAACCTGTTTATCAGCCCACCGTCACGTAATCTGTCGATAGCCTACCGACGAGTCCGATGCCGGATCACTGCGTTTATCTGCACGCTTTAAAAGTGTAACAAAAAGAGATGTTTGACACCTAATAAAAATGACGACTCAAAAATATTTTCTATAAACATTTATATCATTTGCTTTTTCTGCAAATACAGCAGTTTAAAAATAAATCATCATCTTAAATAAACTATTAAAACTAATCACAACAAAGAAATTTCATTCATCCATATTTTCACTCTGTATTAAACATTATTTTGTACTTTTGAGGAATAAAAAGGCGGGAAAACAGGTGAGTTACAAAGTAAATGGCGACATACACAGTACAAATGTAGGCGTTTTTTCATTTTAGACGGTTTAGTCTGGACGGGAGGTGCAGACGTAGCAAAAGGTCTCACCTGTTCATGGTCCTCAGGTGGGGGTGGGGGAGGAGGTGTGGCCAGCTGGCTGCCATGTTGCTGCTGTTGCTGCTGCTGCTGATGCTGCTGCTGGTGGTTGTTGCTTTCGCGGGCGGCCATCTCGGCCATCCTGCGCTCCATCTGCTCCAGCCGCTCCAGGATGGACATCCTGAACTGATTATCTGCAGACAGAAATCACGCAGAGTGAGACCTCCTCTGCCTCCTGGTGGAGACGTCTTCACCTTCTAGTTTTCATGAATAACACATCACAAAACAGTAAACTGAAGCACATGCTGACGGTCCAAACCCAGAACAAGGACAGGAAGCGGGAGACAAGAGTCTGCTGGAGGATCTGTTTCAGTATTTAGTGGATTTGTTTGTAGAAAGCGACGCTGGACGACAATCCCACAGGCTGAGGTGGGATAAATGGCGTCCCGCTCAGGCTGCAGAGATGTGGAAAACGTCTGGGGGTGAAGTTTCCTGCTCTTTGTTCACATTACACAGATCACCTGAAGGAACAGGACGAACCTCCCGGTACTCCAAACACTACCATCAGGAAGAAGAGTCCGTGAACCTAAACGCAAATACATTCGCCTAAACACATCGTTCCTGCCGGCCTAAACTAAGCTGCTGAATAATGTGCAAAAGAGCAACGTGCAGTAAATATGTGAGCGCTTTAATCCATGTTGTCAACGACGTCCTTTCCTTGGATGTTGGATAACTGTGACCTGGATGACTGAGAACCTTCACAGACACCCTTTCCTTCACTTTTCCTCTCTGAGTACTTTAACCCAACACTGCCCTTCAGATGAACCTGAGCTGCTCCTGGCTGTTGGTAAGAAGCAGAAGATCTCAAACTGTAGGTCAGATAAATATTAACAACTAATAAGATCATGATACCAACAATCCGTTAATAAAATGGGCGACATTTTCATTTCCTGCTATAAGGTTGTCCAGCCCAAAAGCATGCGCCGCATTATCGTCTATTTCCCCCTAAATAGGAACATAATTTACTCCGTGAACATCACGCTGTGTTGAAGAAGACTTGAAACTAGCGACTGAGACCGTAGTCGAGCCCCGGAGATGTGGAAACAGACAGCGAAGAAGGCTGTCTAATGGGGGAGGTGGGAGCTTCCACAGTAAAGGCACGGTCGCCTTCGAGCTCACGCTTTGCAGACTGAATCAATCAGTGATTCTAAAGAACAATTTTTGAAACCTTCAACCAATCAGCTGCATGTAGATCAACCTAAACCTGAGCTGCTCAGTGTGTGTCGACAGGTCTAACCAGGAGGCAAACGGAAAACCCCCCTTTTAAATAACTGTTTTAGGAGAGCCTCTTTAACACACACACACACACACACACACACACACACACACACACACTCTCAAATGGAAACTATCTCGACTGACTTCAATCGTCCGGCCGCCTGGCATAGTCAGAGTGTGTGTGTGAAGTGTATAAAAGCTGACTCCCTAATATAGCCTGACACACTGTGACCTGCACACACACACACACACACACACACACACACACACACACCAACGCAACAAACGATCATTTTGTAAATTATCGTCTTGATTCAGCTATTAAGAGTGAAAAACCGGCGTCACAGCCGCGTGTGTTCTGGACAAAACGAAGAGGCGTCCTTTAAATCAACCAACAGGATAAGCGTCTGAGTAGAGCCTCACAGAGCTGCAACATTTTATTGTTTCATTAAACTGACACAAACTGTTCAGGGCCGCCGCTCGACCCCATAAACTGTGTCTCCAGAAGGTTTTCTACAAGGCTTAAAAAGTCTAATGTGTCAGGATCCAAACGGTTGTTGACCAGAGGATTTCTTCATGTTGCAGACAGCCGGTCGAACTAGCGCCGCTCAGGAGGTCAAATCTCCACTCTTCATTAGGAACACCTCTAAAATCACAAACAGCTCCGTTTGTTACGGAGCTCACAGGTGCTGCTGTTTCTATTTATGCACAAACACACGAGAAACACGCCAGGAGGCAGCGCCAGGTGTCCCTAATAAAGTGGACACAATATAATCACATCAACGTGTGTCAACTAGTCCAACAAGAACAAATGCAGCGTTCTGTTTTTATACAGACTCCCTTCTGACGCCCGTTTGTCCTGATCAATAAGATCTGATCGACCAGTTCTCATTATCAATCCATCATCCACGACCCCCCGACAGAAACACACACTCACACTCTCGTCCTACCGACACCATCCGCTCGCCGTCTGTCATCCATCTCCTGTCTGTTTGTCCCACAATCCTCCTCCTCCTCTTCCTGCTCCTGCTCCTCCTCCTCCTCTCGGTGTCAGAGCGTGGGAGCACAGGTGAGGAGCATTTGCTTCTGATGTCTCAGTTAACACGCGGTCTTTAAATGTGCACAGTGACGACGGGCTGATGAGAGACGCGGCGCAGATTTAACACGCACAGAAAGCCGACTGAGGGGGCGTGCGAGGATCAGCTACTTAAAGAGAGTGAGGGAGCAGCGAGTGGTCCGGTGAGTCTGCAGGCTGGACGTCCAAACACAGCAGCAGGGCACGGTGGGAAGTCCTCATCGAGGGAGGGAGGGAGGGAGGGGGGGACAGAAGTGTCTCACATTCCTGGCTCTGAGCCTAAAACCCCCGACAGAGTCCCTGAAACCGCAGAGCGAGTGGGCGAGAGAGGGAGAGAGAGAGCGACGAAGTGAAAGCGTGAATGAATTAACGGCCACAAAGAGAAGAGACGGCGTGAAGGACGTTCCAGGTGTCCGATCTGCCACAGGTGATTTAACGGAGCCCGTCGCAGCCTGAGCCGGCGTTCCTCTGGCCGCCTGTTCAAACAGCTTCAGTCAGAAATAGCAGCGAGTCCTGATGACTGTGTGTTTCCAGGTGATGACAGAGGAGAACAGCTCCACCACATCAATCACTGAGAGAGACGGGGGGGGGGGCTACAAAGACAGAGCTCCCAGAGTCGAGTGAAGTCCAGTCAGTCCGCAGAGCTGCAACAGGCGGGAGGAGCACCGAGACCCGACACGCAGAGCTCAGATGTGATGAGTCGGGGAGGTTTCCACTGATAACAGACCCCAAAGACGAGCACTAAACTTTCTGATGCACCTCAGATCAAGTCCCCAAGGCTCCCAGAACCCAAGAGCTGAACCTGGAACAGAGTCCCTTACGCCAGCTAGTCCTGAGACTACCAGACACTTTTCTCAGCAGTTACAGGAAACCGAATGATCACTCAGAGCTAACAAACCAACACGAACTAGATTGTGATGCGGCCCAGAGAGATCAGGCAGAGGCAGGGACCCTGAGACAGGAGACATTAAAAGTCCTGCTTACCTGAAGAACACAGAGTCTGCGAGAGACAGGAGATAAATACAGAAGAGAGAATTTCATCTAGTGAAAGCACTTAAACTTCAAAGCCCTCGAAGATGACAATAATACCAGGAGCAGGACAGGCGGCAAACCTCGCTGCCAAGTATGGGTCCCTGAGTCCAGACCTGAGGGACGGCGAGGGACTCAGCCAGCTGCTGGCAACGTCCGCTGCACGATGAAGGTCAAACCGGGTTCATTCCCGTTTCATTTGATCTCTTTGCTGTCCTAACTTGTAACCGCTAAACTGAACGGTCATGTTTGCATGTTAGCAGATCGAACTGAACTGACCCTTCACCTGATGGCGTTTTGTTCTTTGCCCTCCCTCAGACCAACGTCTCCATCTTTAACCTGCCGTCTGCAGCAGTCGAGGTTTCCCCCCACGCTGAAGACGAGCCTGACAGTTCAACAAGACAAAGACTTCTACTGTTGGTATATTTCTATCTGGGGCACACTTACACTACATCTCCCATGATGCTTTGGGGGAAGTTAACAGGAAGTATAATGTTGAACTACGACCTGTATTTTTGGCTACATCTCTTTTCATTTGCTCAAACCAGCGCAGTAAAAAGTGCTGTGGGTGTTCGACAGGAACTCTGCGCCACCTGCTGGCAAACTACAACAACTACATCGCATGCGGCCGTCACATCACCTCTCACGGCGTACGTGCACTCTTCCACACGGCCGGGTTTTCAGATCGCCGTGTCGGGCTCAGCAGAAACAGAAGCAGGTTGCCTTCGGTGAAAGACTTTAAATGCAGCTCAGATTTCTTTTGTAGTTTCTGTCCCCTGAACAAACGTCTTCATCAGGGAACTATCATGAACAGACTGCTGCGCGTCTCCTGTGTTGAGTATTCACAGGTTTTTAAAAGGTGGATCTGCAGGTAATAATAGTGATGGGCTGCGGCTCACAAACAAACGCTCACCACTGAGGAGGAACACGTGCGTTTGATGTCTTGTCAGTCGACCAAGGCTGCGTAACCAATCTAAAGTGGTCGTTCCTCCGTGCTACACACAACATCTATATAAATAAACATAATTATAGTAACAAAATAAAACAACATATTATTTATATAAACAGACACTCAACATCGTTCTGCGGTGCATTTTTTAAATTTGCATCTGATGTGTCACTGTAAACACACACAGGGCTCTGCAGCTCTGATCTTACTCATAAATCTGGATCCATTTGCATGTGAGGTTTACGCCACATGTTTTAGGACCATGACACTCAAGTACAGTTCCCATGATGCATTGGTGGATGTAACCACAGAGCGTTCATAGTTTCATTTCTGCCGCCGCTCGACTGCGGTATGTTTGCTTTTACTTGCTGGGAAATCACCTAACACAGCTCAGGCTCGTCCCCTCCTCGATTAGTAAATCCAAAATACACAACAACAACGCAAAGTAACAAACTCAAAGTAAGGAAAATAACGTCTTTTTCGCCCTCCAAGGGAGCGTTTTCCTTTGAAAGTGACGTCACGTGACACCTACGAATAACACTCCTGGAGTAGCTGTTAGCAGCTCCTCAGTGTCCTCACGGCTGGACACGCAGCTCTCGCTGTGACACTGAGGAAAACTCAAGGTGATTCTCAGGCAGGTTCTGCAGCCTCTGATGTCCACAGTGAACGCTGGACGACCCTACGTGTGTTTCATGTCTGTGTGGCAACAGGTTTTTATGACCGGCAGCGTCAGAAATTCAGCGGTCGATACCAGAACTGTGTTACTGGTCACCGTGTGAGAGATGCGGAGGAGATGTTAACTGACCGTCCAATGAGAGCCAGTCGAGCTGAGAGCTGGGCAGAGAGCTGGCGTTCCTCGCTCGGTACTCGAACAGAACCGAAGAAGAAACCGACCCTCCGGACTCCAGAACCTGCAGACACACCAGGCCGGCCTCGTGGGCTGAGAGACGGGAGACAAAATCCAGGTGAGCGCACGCACTACGCTCAGCGCACCAACAGCCAATCACAGACCAGGATTTATATTTCTGACTATTTACTCTCTTCACTGTCACTTTTATTATTTATTTTTATAGTACTGAGTCTCTTTTGTTGTTGCCTTTATGTCTTAAACTTAACTACATGTTATTATCATTGTGTGTGTGTGTGTGTGTGTGTGTGTGTGTGTGTGTGTGTGTACCAGGGCAGTAGCAGCGCAGCACTCCAGGTTGAATCAGCGATGCGGGGACGGTGCTCTGATCGAAAACACACGAGTATCGACCCAACAGCTCACTCCATGGTCCTGTGATCAAAACCTTAACACCTCCCTGACACACACACACACACACACACACACACACACACACACACACACACACACACACACACACACACACGGAGGTTTGATCAGAGATAACCACACGCTGACGTTCACACCGAGCTGCACACTTTGCTTCGCCTGCGGTTCTTCTGAGCTTTTAAGAATAAACTCAGCTTCTGAGTCAAACACTGGAAAGTTTTCTGTTTTTTTTACACACCTCAGCAAATAAAATAATATAATAAATGGACTCTGAGTTGGGTTTTTACTGTTTGTAGGAACTTAGCTTGTTTCTTATTTCACCGCTTTAATAATACTTCATTCTCCACCTTATTGAAGAGTCACTCACAGGTCTAACGTACCTCTGCTGCGCGCCGCTTCTCTCCGCCTCTCCCTGGTAACTTTCTCCATCGGTAGGAGGCTACGTATATTTTGCAGTTAATTACCTTTTTCCCCCCAACTTTAAATTTTGTTTTCTCTAATCTAGTAAGTTACTTTTCTGTTTGTTCGTCTCACTTGTTCAGTCCAGCAGATGGTGCTGTTGAGGTTTCTGAGGAACCAAAGACTCAGTGGCA